>NC_037677.1:78959821-78987458 GCF_003255815.1 Theropithecus gelada | reverse complement strand
GCCGGGCGCGGTGGCTCAAGCCTGTAACCCCAGCACTTTGGGAGGCCGAGGCGGGCGGATCACGAGGTCAGGAGATCGAGACCATCCTGGCTAACATGGTGAAACCCCGTCTCTACTAAAAATACAAAAAACTAGCCGGGCGTGGTGGCGGGCGCCTGTAGTCCCAGCTACTCGGAGGCTGAGGCAGGAGAATGGCCTGAACCTGGGAGGCGGAGCTTGCAGTGAGCCGAGATCGCGCCACTGCACTCCAGCCTGGGTGACACAGCGCGAGACTCCGTCTCAAAAAAAAAAAAAAAAAAAAAAGAATAGAAAGGAAGAGTACACAATTTCTAGGTATTAAAATTGTCAAATGAAAAGGTGATGATTTTCACCAAGACAGTGAAAAAGATAGAGCTATCTTTTGATGTCTTTGAAAAAAATAAATCTTAAATTACATATCAAAAATAATTTATTACTAAATTCTCGATATTTGCTTACTTTTTCTTTTTCCTGTACAGAAAAAGAAGAGGAAGAAAATAATTTCTATAACAGAATTAATAATAGGAAGGGTAATTATGTTTCCATTGTTTGGACAATATATTTAATTCCGTCAGAGTTGTGCTAGGTTTACAAACAGTTTGTCAACTTTATTTTTAATAAATGTAGTTATACAATTTGAAACAATTACATAATCCAAACCAACTTTATATTTATTTAGATGAAGGTCTATTTGACCCTATTCCATATTGTAACACTGTCAAAATTATCGTCTGTGTTTTGTTGAATTTTAGATATGTGAAGTTTAATGAGGTAGATCTTAAACTTTTGTTAATATAAGTACTCATATGTTATATTACATTTAGATATCATTGGGAGTAATTTTATCAATTTGTAAATAATTTTTAAACTTTATAATATTCAATGTTAACATTCATGGAATAATATTTTGTAGATTAACATTTAAAGGGTGAAAATTTGTTAGGGAAAAAATATGAAAGACAGTAATTATGGAAAAGTTTTATTCTTGTAGA
Organism: Theropithecus gelada; assembly: GCF_003255815.1. Lineage (NCBI taxonomy): Eukaryota > Metazoa > Chordata > Mammalia > Primates > Cercopithecidae > Theropithecus > Theropithecus gelada. Next base: position 78,986,448 of record NC_037677.1, on the reverse strand, counting down.
AAGTTATTTTCTAATATTGCATACAGAATAATATAATTTTTTTTCAAAAAAACCCACAAATAGGCTGTGTTAGACAGAATCTGAGAGGATCCTCAACATTTCCCCCACTTCCTGGAACTTACACCTTGGTACATTTCCTCCTACTGAGTGTAGGCTGAACCTAGTAACTTGCTTCCAATGGAATAAAGCAAAAATTATGGTATGTTACTTCAATATTAAGCTGCAGGAAATTTGTAACTTTCAATTGGGGTGCTCATTTTATTTCACTCTCTTACCTGCTATGATCAAAGCCAGCTGCCATGTCAGTAGATGTCTAATGTGAAGTCCCATTCCTAAGGAACTGAGGGCTGCCTCCACTTAGTAGCAAGAGAGGAAGTGAACCACTCAACCCAACAATCCTCGAGGAAATGGATCCTGCCAACAATCACGTTACAAAAGCTCCAAAGCCTAGAATCTCCCAGGTAAGCCTTAAGATAAAACAGCAGCCCCAACTGAGAACTTGATTGTGGTCTTTTGAATTGCACTGATCTAGAGAAACTCCAGTAACCTGTGCCTGGGCATCTGAAGTAAACTATGAGATAGCAAATGTTCGTTGTTTTAAACCACTATATTTTGATCGTTAGTTACTTAGCAATAGAAAACTAATACACACATATGTGGAGAAAATATTTTCTCTTATAATTTTCTTTGCATTAAAATGATATTATAATTCTGTGTATTTATAGAGATAAAAATATGATATCTATACCGCTTCTAAATTAACTATATAATTGTTTTGACATGATGGAGATACAATTAAATCATCTTGCATTATTAAAATAAACATGCTTTTTCAATAACTTTCACATGTTTCCCCTTTATATACAAACATTTTTGTTATTATCAATAGATTTGCTTTTACTTTCAGTTTCGTTTAACCATGGAAAACATTTTTCAGTGTATGTTTAATTGCAAAGTTATTTCTACCTCACAATAACTAGGTGCTTTACTGCTAAATTGGTTAGTTTTTAGAGAAAACTTATACTATTTTTAGATTCATAACGCACATAAAGAAGAATAAGAAATTATAGTAAATGCATGAGAGTTTAGACATATCATCAATATCTCTTTTTTGCATAGACATGTGTCATAAGGATAAGAAAAATAAAGTCATCTTCATAAAATGCACCGATTCATTTTTTTACTCAAATATTTGAGTAAACTTTCCCAGTTTTTTTCTCCTAACAATCTACTAAATTTGTGCTTCTCTAATCGCCTCCCCAGATATGCAAACTATAAAATCACAGTGAAGAGAAAGAAAGTGTGGTTTTGACACTTTACTATGTTGGCTTCATGCCTTCATGAGCAAGTCACTAGATGTAAAGCATTGGAATGGATAAGATAAAAGCAACAGAATTATTTCCTTTATTTTCTCATGAGAAACAATATACTATAGTGCTTTTTTTCCCAATTGTTAATAAATAAGATAATGTATACTGCTATCCACAATGAGACCACCCCCAGTAATTATTGTGACAAAATGAAAATAAAGAAGATGAACGAGTATGGGTGAAGTCAATATTAAAACTTCACTAAACACAAAGGTTCAGTCTCACTCATCTTTTACTACCTGAAAGCTATGTTGATGGCTATGTTGGATAAGAGGTGGGCAGTTAAGGATGGCTTCATCAGTAATTATTTAGATGTAGTCTTTACACATACACCCTTCCTCTCTTGACATGCCACCCATAAACCCACAGATACACACATTAAATCTATTAAAATCTGAATGAAAGAGCTCTGAGTTTCAAATATTAAATCAACCAAGTGTAATAGGATTCCACAATCTAGAACTTGTTAATAGTTGAAATCTAACTTTTCTTTGACACAGAAGTTACAGAAATGTTGTGGTGTTGCTACCAAATACTCAAAAACAATGTTTTGTAAAAGCAGATCTTCATATTTCATATTTAAATTAAAACAATAAAATATTCATTTTTAATGAACTAATATGAAAAATTTAATGAACTAATGAGTACAGATTTGTCATTTCTTTTTTTCTTTGAGACAGGGTCTCACTCTGACACTCAGGCTGGAGTGCAGTGGCACAATCATGGCTCACTGCAGCCTCAACCTCCCATGCTCAAGTGATCCTCCCACCTCAGCCTCCCAACCATTTTTTTTGGCGGGGGGATTTGTGTGTGTGCGTGTGTGTAGAAATGGGGTTTTACCATGTTGCCCAGGCCAGCCTCAAACACCTGGCTTCAAGCAATCCACCCACCTCGGCCTCCCAAAGTGCTAGGGTTACAGATGTGAGCCGCCATGCCTACCCAAGATTTGTTATTTCTATTGAGATTTCTGATAAAACAGGTATTTTGAGACAATAAAATTATAAGATATTTGCTTAAAAGAATGACACTTTTTTATTACTCATGAAGTCCACATAATTTTACCTAATTATTACAATGAGAGTGGTAATAAATAAACATTAGTACATTGTTCATAAATATTATATGTCAAAAGTTTTATATATTATTATTTTTATTATCACAGCTGATCAAAGTATATATTATTATTTTTCTAATATAATAGGAAAATGGTAGTGTAATAAGATTCCATAATTTTTCCAAAATTTACAAAAATAAATCAAAAATCCATAATGAAAACCCTGCAATGTACAGCCACAAAGTCTAGGTTTGATATACCACCTCAATATAAAAGTCACTAAATCCAGTTTTAAGTAAGAAAGAGGTGAAAAAATAAGGAGTTTGGCATTTTAATCAAATTTTAAAATATATGAATTTCTGCTTTCATATTATTATAATTTGAATTAGCAACCACAGTGGAATCTAACAATTTTATACATGGATCAGTCAAACAGGGACATGAAAGTCATTATAAAATGGACAAATTTATGTTACCAGTTAGACTCCATCAAGTCCAACACCCTCCTTTTTCCTTCTCTTTGCCTCATATTTTCTCCTAGTAAAAATTACTATTTGTAAGTTAGTCCTTTGATTTGTCAACCCTAAAAAATATGAAATTATCTTCCAAGCTGTCTTTGTACTTTATAAACCACTGATTTACATCTTAAAAATGTTTTTTCTACTTTTCTTAAAGTCCATACATTCTTCCCCAGAAAGGTCTCATTCAATAGAAACTAAATTTAAAATACCGTACTATGCTATGAGAAGAGTTCTCGTTCTTCCTAGCAAATACAAGTCTATGCTCACATGGCCCAGACTTCACGTTCACCCAGGGACCATAAGGAACAATAAGAATCTTCTGGCCAGGAGTGGTGGCTTACTCCTGTAATCCCAGCACTTTGGGAGCCCGAGGTGGGTGGATCACCTGAGGTCAAAAGTTCCAGACCAGCCTGACCAATATGGTGAAAGCTCGTCTCCACTAAAATTACAAAAATTAGCCAGGCGTGGTGGTGTGCACCTCTAGTCCCAGCTACATGGGAGGCTGAGGCAGGAGAATTGCTTGAACCCGGGAGGTGGAGGTTGCAGTGAGCCAAGGCTGCGCGACTGCACTCCAGCATGGGCGACAGAGCGAGACTCCATCTCAAAAAAAAAAAAAAAATCTCATTCCATTTTCTGACTGGAATGTAAGTTTAAAATTTAAAGTATAGATTATCTTTATTGTAAAACTGCTGGAACACAAAGATAATAGAAAAAAAGATATTTGAAGTCTGGATCACCTCAGTCTACCTCCTCTTTCTTTTCTTCTCTGTCCTGCTGTTTTTTTTTTTAAATATTATTATTATTATTTGAAAGGTAGTTATAATATTCAGTAATATGCAGTGTTTCTGTGGAGTTTGAATAGCTTGATTTAAATGAAGTATCTAGCAGATGTCTTGTTGCGTATTAGATACTCAGTAAATGGCAACCATGAGTACTATAATTAAATAAGCACTTTCTTGCTCTAATTGTACTCGAAAATGCCTCTTCAAAATTATTCAATTCAGACAAATTAGAAGGAACATTAGAATAATTGTCTACAGAAATATTCCCTGGGATGTGGTTGAAGGCGAACTGAGTAGAACAAGAGACATTTCTGAAAATACGTACACTTACACCTTTCACCATCATAATACAAGTAGTTGGATTACTAATTGCTCAGTTAATGAGGTGAGCAACAGAAAGTGTGCATTTAATGAGATATACTAATTTTCAAATATTGAGCAATTTGTGCCTTATTAAACATTAATAGAAATGCCCATATTGCTAAACAAATAAAATATCATAAAAATAAATCGAATTGTTCCACAAATTAAGTTACAATTCTACATTTTAAAGGCAAAATTCATTCTGTATTTTGAAATAATACTGAACATTCAAAAGTTGGCTTTTTCGTATTCAATGTGCCTAGCTTTTATATGAATCAAAACTATACATTTGATGGAAAATATTAGCTATAACTATACATCAACATTAAGAACATTGTATTTATACAATTGGTAAATCATAGTGCATTACTGTATGTTTTAAAATATACCATATAATTCTGATAAATCATAAAATAAAATACTATACTATAGTAATTTAAAATTTTTTGCAGAAATAGATTAGCTTAGTAAAAATGTAATATAGTATTTCTATTCAAAAGTCACGTGTATACATCACTGGAACTTATTTTGCAACAGTACTATAAAGAATTTGGGCTTAATAACATATCAAACAGGCTAGTGTTTGATGTCATTTTCAAAAACTATACATTTATGTATTACTTGCAAACATACAGAATCTAACAAAACATTTTCTCAGGAATTCATTTCCTTTTAACATTAGAAAAGTTTAAAACTTTATCAGGTAAAAAATTTTTTAGATACACTTTGAAGGATGAAATCGGCTGCACAATGCACTATATTGGTAGAGCTTTTTAAATATTTTGTTTTCTGACGTCCGGGATTTCTGTGTTGAAGAAAAAGCAGCCCCTTCTTTTACTTAAAGACAGGTTATGAACTAATTTGTATTTCTAGTTCAAAATACTTGGCCCATTTTTATTCACTCTTTATGTGTATTTCATATTATTATCTTTAAAACTAACTTATACTCAAAAAGAATACAAGAAATTATAGAATTGGAAGTATCTTTGAGTCTTTCCATTTTACAAATGTGAAAACTGTGTTTTAATGAGTTTAAATTATTTGATCAGTCACTCATACTGTTAGTAGGAGAGATTTCAGTAGATTATCATTATTTGTGTTCATTACAATGATTTCCTTCTTAGTGCAAAGAGATCATTCTAAACTTGATGGTGTGTAATTCTCTATATTCAGAAATTTGGCTGCCTACCTAAACATCAAACAGGAACTAGTATTATTACACAATTTTTAAGGGCAACCTGATTGGATGATATTGATCACGTCTTATTTTTTTTCCTCTGAAATGCTGTTTTGTTTTAAGCCAAAAAATAAAAAACCTTGGTAGATTGAATGCATTCTATGGATATTCCAGGAATATTTTCAATGTATTGGAATTCAAATAAAAACAATGAACATAACACATTATATATACTATTTTAATATTCAGGATATACAATGTTAAATTATAAATATGATCCTTTTTCCTGATGAAAATGAAAATGACTAAAATTTAGCTTTTCGTTACCACTTTGAAAACAAAAGAGACCATACAAATTTAAGTCTTTTTATCATTTGAAGTTAAATACACAACCTGCAGTGTGTTAAACTGATAAACACTTAAAAATTATATACATGATTTTTGACTTGAAATAAGAGTTGACTTAAAAATAAGCTTTATCTATAAGACTTCATACATTCATATTTTTTATTTATTTATTTATTTATTTATTTATTTTTGAGACAGAGTCTCGCTCAGTTGCCCAGGCTGGAGTGCAGTGGCGCGATCTCGGCTCACTGCAAGCTCCGCCTCCCGGGTTCAGGCCATTCTCCTGCCTCAGCCTCCCCAGTAGCTGAGACTACAGGCGCCCGCCACTACGCCCGGCTAATTTTTTTTTTTTTTTTTTTTTTTTTGTATTTTTAGTAGAGACGGAGTTTCACCGTGTTGGCCAGGATGGTCTCGATTTCCTGACCTCGTGATCCGCCCGTCTAGGCCACCCAAAGTGCTGGGATTACAGGCCTGAGCCACCGCGCCAGGCCACATTCGTATTTTCTTAAGGACCATATCCAGTACTGAGAAAAATAAATGTTAATTAGTTAAGAAAATAAAACATTCTTTTGAATAAAATATATGATTTAATGTTGAAACCATGGACCTTGAATCAACCAATGATAGCCTTTAACAAGACCACAAAAGTCTCATTTATTAAACAAAAGTGACATTTCTGAATTATTTTCAGTAGAAAATAATTTATTTTTATTTCTCTTTTATTTTTAAGTTCTCAAGTCACTTCTTTCTCTTAATTTATATATTTTTAATTTTTATGGATACATAATAGTTGTATATATCTATGGAGTATATGTGATGTTTTCATACAGGCATACAAGGTGTAATGACCAAATTAAGGTAACTGAGGTATCTATTACCTCAAGCATTTATCACCTCTTTGTGTTAGGAACACGAAGTACTTTTGTAAGCACAATTCCACTCTTTTAGTTATTTTAAAATATACGATGAATTATTGTTAACTATTTTATTCATTCTATATTTTCTGTACTTATTAACCATCCCTACTTTATTTCCCACTCTCCACTACCCCTCCTAGCCTCTGGTAGACAACAGTTTACTCTTTATATCCGTGAGTTTTATTTATTCTCATTTTTGTTATTTTTAGCTTCCACAAATGAGTAAGAATATGTGAAATCTGTCTTTTGGCTTGCGCCTGGATTATTTCACTTGACATAATGTCCACCAACTCCATCCATGTTGTTGCAAATGACAGGATTTCATTATTTTTAGTAAATGAATCATATTCCAATATGTATACGTACCACATTTTCTTTACCCATTCAACCATTGATGGCCCCTTAGATTGATTTCATACCTTAGTTATTGTAAATAATGCCACAATGAACATGGTACTGGCATGAAAATATACACATAGACACTTGGAACATAATAGAGAACCCATAAATAAATCCACACATTTAGCGGTGATATCACTTTTTGACAAGGGTACCAAGAGCTTACACCGAGTAAAGGATAGTCTCTTCAATAGATGGTGCTAGCAAAACTGGATATCCACATGCAGAAGAGTGAAACCAGACCCCTCTTGCCATATACAAATATCATATCAAAACTGATTAAACACTTACATCTAAGACCTTGAACTATGAGACTAAAAAACACTAGAAAAACACTCCAGGACTTTTTTGGGCAAAGATTTCTTGAGTAATACCTCACAAGCACAGGCAATCAAACCAAAATGGACAAATGGAATCACATCAAGCTAAAAGCTCCTGCACAACAGAGGAAACAACCAGCAAAGTGAAGCGACAACCCGTTAGAAAAGGAAAATATTTGCAAACCACCCGTATAACAAAAGATTAATAAGCAGACTATATAAGGAGCTCAAACTATTGAATAGGAAAAAATAAAATAATCTGATTATAAAATGGGAGAAAAATATCTGAATAGACATTTCTCTAAAGAAGACATACATATAGACAAGTGGATGAAAAAATATTCATATCAAAAAAATTCTAATCAGAGAAAGGCAAATCAAATCTATAATAAGATATCATCTCACCCTAGTAAAAATGGCTTTTATCCAAAAACAAGCAACGATGAAGGATGTGGAGGAAGGGGAACTCTCGCACACTGTTGATGGAAATGCAAATTAGTATACTCACTGTGAATAACAGTGCGGAGGTTCCTCAAAAAACTAAAATTAGAATTATCACGTGGTGCTGAAATCTTACTACTGTGTATATATTCAAAAGAAAGGGAATTGATACACCAGAGAGATATCAGAACTTCTTGAATCTTTCTTCATATAGTCAATATTATAAATTTGTATTTAATGTACAAAGTAGTATGACATGTCTATACCCTATCATTGATTCTAAATACTTTTGGAATTTCATCACCCTATTTTTATCTACTCAACAATTGTGCCCTCTACCCCAACCAACAAAATTATTGTCCATTTAAAAAACCAACAAATTGGCCGGGCGCGGTGGCTCACGTCTGTAATCCCAGCACTTTGGGAGGCCGAGGCGGGCGGATCACAAGGTCAGGAGATCGAGACCACAGTGAAACCCCGTCTCTACTAAAAATACAAAAAATTAGCCGGGCGCGGTGGCGGGCGCCTGTAGTCCCAGCTACTCAGGAGGCTGAGGCAGGAGAATGGCGTGAACCCGGGAGGCGGAGCTTGCAGTGAGCCGAGATCGCGCCACTGCACTCCAGCCTGGGCGACAGTGCGAGACTCCGTCTCAAAAAAAAAAAAAAAAAAAAAAAAAACCAACAAATTAAATAATTATGCATGTTAAAATATAAACTGCTGTTATTGTTTTCAGAATTGTGTTTAGTCTTGCAACATCTTGACACTGTGAAATACCTAAAAATGAAACATGTAATGTATCACTAATCCTTCTTCCATGCTTAGATAATTTCTAGAGACCTATCAATACAATAGATTTAAAATAGTTTTGAAAGATGTATGAGTGCATGCAGATTTCTTTTACTGTTTTGCAAAATAGTTCATAATATGTTTCTCTGTTTCTTACTGATGTTTTTATGACAGTTCACCAGAGTGCTTGCATTTTTAACATATATCCTTATTCGCTTTATTACTATACTTTTACCTTTTTATTTTAAAATAAGTATATATTCACAAAAATTGACAAAAATAATCGTGTTTCTTATTACCAAGCATTCTTCAAAAGTGACACATTCAAAATTACAGTGCACGCTCAAAACCAAAAAATTGATTGTCATAATGCACATCTAGAATTGAATATTCATTTTTATAAAAACTATTTTAAGACCGGGCATGGTGGCTCAGGCCTGTAATTCCAGCACTTTGGGAGGCCAATGCAGGCGGATTACGAGGTCAGGAAATTGAGACCATCCTGGCTAACACAGTGAAACCCCATTTCTATTAAAAATACAAAATATTAGCCAGGCGTGGTGGCACACGCCTGTAGTCCCAGCTACTCGGAAGGCTGAGACAGGAGAATCGCTTGCACCGGGGAGGCGGAGGTTGCAGTGAGCCGAGATCGCACCACTGCACTCCTGAGCCTGAGCGACAGAGCAAGACTCCATCTCAAAAACAAACAAACAAACAAACTTCTACAATATGGCTCTTCAGCAAAAACTATCACTAGTTTAAAATTTTCTCATTTATTACTGCATGCTTATCTATCTTCTTCATTAACCTGCAAATGTTGCTGATTTGAGCATTTATCACCATTAAAATTAAATTATTTTCAACCACATGGTAAATTTCTCTCTCATTTTGAATGTACTTTTTTCTTTGTTAAATGTCCTTTCTTTTCTTTTGAGACAGGATCTCACTCTGTCACCCAGGCTGGAGCGCAGTGGTGTAAATGCAGCTCACTGCAGCCGCAACCTCCTGGGCTCAAGTAATTATCCTACCTCAGTCTCCTGAGTAGCTGAGACCACAGGTGTACACCACCATGCCTGCCTAATTTTTGTATTATTTTTTGTAGAGACAGAGTATTACTATGTTGCTCAGGCTGGTCTCAAACTCCAGGGCTCAAGCAGTCCTCCTGTCTTGGACTCTCAAAGTTCTGGATTGCAAGTATGAACCACCACGCCCAGACACTTTGTTTAATTTCTGGACCTTCTCACAATCTTATTCCTTCTATCATTGCCTCCTTCTACTTCATTTTCTTCATCAAAAGCACAATTTCATTCTTATTTTACCTGGATTTCTATTCTGTATACCATTAACAAGAAAATAGTATTCATTAGAAACCCTAAAATTTTTCTGAGTTAGAACATATCACAAATAGATTCAAAACTCATAAAGCGTATTACCAGTGTTTGTCTCTGCATGAGAGTGAAGTGATAATGTGGCTTATGTTCTTCATTGGTTTATTGAGAACACATCATAGTATTTTTGTAGATAAGCCAAGATAATCCATAATATAAATGGAAATATATAATAAAACATAGACTGCATACGCACATGACTAACGAGGTAGCAGAGTGATTATATTAAGTTTTAATAAGTCCAACTATTAGAAAGAATGTTATTTCTTCTTAGTTTCCAACCATTGGCATTGCTTCAGTTAGATGTGTCAGTTCCTATAGGTAGCTGCAAGCATATATCAGCTTGAAATGATTATCTTCCTCTCTGTGCAGCCCACTTCCTGCTTGTATGTGCAAAGATATTTGAGAATGGATCAATCCCAACTATAAGATTGTATTACTATTTAAACTGGATATAAATATCTAATGAGACTCTAAGTTGCCACTGCTTTGCTTGGAAATTTATATTAGTTACAGAACTTTGAATCTGTTAAATCGGAGTTTTGGTTTCTACATAAGAAAATAGCCTTTTCCAAAATCAGTTTAATGTATAAATATATAGTCTTTGTGTTTGCTTTCCTTTCATTTAAATGAGAAGATAAAATCACATACTGTTGGCCAGGAACAGTGGATCATGTCTATAATCCTATTATAGCTTTTGAGGAGGCTGACAGGCAGATCTGAGCCCGGGAGTTCAAGACCAGCTAGGGCAACGTGGCAAAACCTTGTCTCTACAAAAAATACCAAAAAAAAAAAAAAAAAAAAAAAAAAAAATTATCCGGACATTGTGGTGCATGCTTGTAGTCCCAGCTACCCTGGAGGCTGGGGTGGGAGGATCATCTGTGCTCAGGAGTTTGAGCCGTGATCCCACCACTGCAGTCCAGCCTGGGCAACAGAGCGAAACTGTCTCAAAACAAAACAAAACAAAATAAAACAAAACAAACAAAAAAAGGCACTCACTGTTAGTAATTAGGTAATGATGAATTCACAACTTATAATAGGTTGAAAGAGTTAAAAACTAATAATGAAGACTGCTGGGAGAAAATCATTTGGAACATTTGGAATAATTTTTAAGAGATATTTTTCTAGAGAAAATGGAATAGAGACCTTACAGAAAACTTTGCTTATAGATATATATATATATTTTTCAAAACAACTTGCGTTTATGTTAGGAAATAAAACAACTGGAGTTGGTAAAAAGAAAACAAAGAAACGCTGTCTGAAAAGGAAGTTTTATTTCCCAGGGTAGTCTATCAGTTAGCGGCTATGCTCATAATGGGCATAATACAGTGCATTTTCATATTCTATTGAACTCTGCACAGCTTCCCCCAAACACACAACAAATGAACAAGAGTAGAACTCCAGGATTTTATTTAATTCAATATTGAATAAATATTAAATGCAGACAGGGAATTGTAAATAGCAAAAGGAGACTCTACTGAATCTAAATTGTGATGAAAATACCAAGGGGAAATCATGGTCCCAATTTGCTACTTAGAAAGAAAATTTATGTGAATAATAAGACCAGACTTTCCAAAAACTTCCACTTAATGGTTAGCTACCATGTTCTGCTGTTACAGAGGTTTTGTTGTTCAATTTCTTTACCTTTCCTAGGATGGTTCACATTGATGTTTCTCCTGGAGTGGGTTCTTACCCTGTCCTAAAATGAAAACTATGCATCTACTCAGCAGAATCTAGTATTTTTAAAGCCATATTCTGTTCTGTGACTAGCACAATGCAAGGACTCAATAAATATTAAATATTAAAAATGAATAATTAACTGACAATAATAACCAACATTCTGGCTTTAAAAGGCTCCCAGAAACACAGTCTGTCTAAAGCGAGCTCCCAGTGTCTCCTTTATTTCCGAATTCAAAGCAGCTTTTACTCAAATCACTGAACACTGGGCATGAAGTACCCTCCTGAATTTATTCCTTTGTTCAGAAGAAATCATCCGTATCTTACTGTCTCTCTGAATGCTAAATGTTAATGGCTTTTTCTTACTTAGCTTGTCATTTGACTCTGTAAAATAAAATAAATTCAAATCAAAAGTGTTTCTTTAGAAAACTTTGCAGTCTTGGATATATATGTCCGGACTTTATATATTATATAAAATCATAATATTTTCTTTCAAAAAATCATTAAAGCCAATTAAGTGTCTTCAAAATAAGAATATTCTGGTAACTTGTCTTCAGTTCTCTTTAGAGACTCTGAACCACATTGATCTGGACCAAAATGGAATGTGATGCACAATCTCACAGTTCAAAATGAAAATAAAATGCTACTTTCCATTTGCTAGTAAAATGTTTTCTGTGTCTTGCACTGAACTACATTGGATTTTTGTCATTTTTGCTTGTCTTTTACTTAAGCTTACTCTTTGATACTTTTTTTAGTAGAGTGAAAGATTTGCCACCTTCTCTAGTGTTAAAAAAATAAGCTAGCATACTAACACGTATAGACCTCTAGAAATAATAGAAGAAAACAGTTTCCCCTCTGCTTGAACCAACGTTCTCCGGAATATCTTTTCTAAATTAAAGGAATTACTGGACAAACATGAAAATTCCTAAACCCCACGTGAGATTTATGGAATTTGTATCTCTGAAAGAAAGACAGAAAAATATGCAGTCTTCACAGTTTTCTGAGTTGTTCTGTGTGTAACAACTGAACTTACACACAGACACACACACACACACACAAATTAAAAAATAAAATAAAATAAAAAACACGCACACTGAATTTCACTGTCCTCCAACAAAGTCTTCTAGTTCCTCACCTCCTGATATTCTTGGGAACAACGGATATCAACGCATTACAATATAATCTTGAGTTTCCAATGGAATTCACTATCATGAGATACACTAATGTCAGAATACAGGAATCCATTAATTTCTATTAGAAAATTATTTTCCATAATCTAGTATGTGCAGAAATATAGCCGCTAATATAATCCAGGCAGATATTTCATTGAAAAAGTCTAAAGAAAGTTAAATCACTTTATCGAAGATATGGTAAGTCTAATTGTTGCTATAGATTAACATCCTTCCTAATGGTGACCTTATTTTTTGCACCATTATTGTTCCCTTAAATAAATGTTACAAATATTCTTTCTGTCTTCTACTCTGAATGTTCTCCTTTTCATGAAGCACTGCTACCTTTGAAATCTCACCAGTTTTGGGAAGTTACTCAAGAAAGAGTTGAAAATCAAAGTGGTTTTCATGAGCTTAAAACACAAAGCTGGCAGTCAAAGAACTCATCACTTTTTAGAGTGTATCATGATGTGTAAAACATAAAAATAGAAGTTACTGCTTAATTTCTATTTTCTAGAAGTATAAAACATGAGTTTTAAGATAAATTCCCTTCACTTGTCTTCACTTAGAAACATTTGCTGTAATGTTTTGAAACAAGATCCTCAACATAATTTAATAGAAAATTAACATTATAAATGTGAAAGTGGTAGAGATGGAAAATACAAAACAGAGTAAATTAAAAATAACTAAAAAAAAAAAAAAACAGAAAATACCCCTTAAAACGTCTTACATTACTGTATTATTGTGTTCTTAACTATCATTGAGCGATTAAAATCAAATTTCGATGTTGTATGCGTATTTCCAGATTTTTATTCTGACCCAAGCTATGGAAATTCAGTCTTCTTTGACTAGATTAAAATTCAAACTGCCAGGCCATTCAGAAATTGCTATTCCTAATATCTCTATTAAAAATGGATTATGTTCCTAAAATCCTTCAATGTTGGAGTATTTCTGAACCCTCAAAGAGAGGGAAATACTCTGGTAATTACTTCATATATGTGGTATCCAAAAATTTGTACAATATCCCAGGCTATGTATCAGAGGAGATGGCACTCTAGTCAACATGATCAACCCTATTAGATCTAATGCCTGGCCCCATCGTAATATTTTCCCCACCACTCTATGATAGATTGCATAACAGGAATTTGTGAAGATTAGTTTCCACTTCTCAAAAATGTTTTCCTTAAATCAGAGTAGACAGCAAATTTGTACCAAAGCCTCAGAAAACTAAACCAGAAAGTTCTATGCTGGCAACCATGCCTAGAAGGCTGACTTAGGGCAGATGTGCACTTGGCAATCAGTACCTGGCTAAATTACTCAGTTCCTGGTGCCATGATAATACCAATATCCTACACAGAGCAGCATCTGGAAAATCAATAAAGCAATCCAAAGTTGGTATCAATGGCCCAGAAATAGGTCTTTTAACACTATTTTGCTGTTCCAGCAAGTAGCTATTCATGGTGGATCTTTCAATTAAGAGATAAGAGTAAGGACAAGCATACATTTTAGAAGTCTCACCATATTAGGCTATGAATAAATATCAAGTTAATTGAAGATTTATTTGCATGTAGTTTATTTTCTTATCTAGGTTCTAGACTTGCTTTCACAGTACTCCCAATGATATCCAGTCAGATATACAGGGATATATGATTATGGATGCTCTGAGAATGAAAGATAATATTGAGAATAAATATAAGTTATCTGTATCAGGCAAAGTATATGAGGGAGGAGTCTGAATTACTTTCATTTTCTCAGCTAATTTTCCAGTGCCGAAGTGGAGAGGCTCAAGTTGCAAAAGAATAATGAATAATATAACAAGAAAGCACTCAAATTGGAATTTAAAAGTTCTCAATTGTAGAAATATTGGATTTATGGCCTAATGGCTAATAAATTCCAATTTAGGAAATTTTGTTTCTAATCTAACTGTATTATACTGTAAGAAAAGAAAATAGCGTTTCAAGGCAACAAGATAGGGAAGCCACTGTATGTACTCAGATATATGCTCATGTGTATCCGGTGTCTTATTTATAAAAGTTAGAGATCGTTTTGCAAAAAAATCATTTATTACAGATGAACTTAGTGGAGAGGTTAAGACATTTGCAGGTTTATGCAGAGAAGATCTAACATATTTTTTTTCTTTTTAGTTATCATCGTTTCAATTTTAGATTAAAATTATATTTTCCTTGTTATATATTAAACTACAGAGGAAAATAGCACAAAATGAAAAAATGTCCCCTTTGATCTAAACTTTCAGTACTATTTTTCTGCTCATATAAAATTATTATTATTTGCTTGATGTGTAGGTCTCTGATCCTCTTTCTATATGTTGATTAACACCTATGAGTAAAAGTTTAAGCACAACTATGCAAACATAGATTCATACCTACCCCACAGATATGTTTATGTTTTACACAAATGAAATTCTATTTTTGAACTATTTTTATCTTCTGTGTTTTATCAATTGACACTGTATCTTAGAGTTTGTTCATGTTAGTTAAGGAAATCTATCTTTTTCCTTTAAATTGCTGCCCTGTAATCTTTAGTTTAGATTTTTCAATACTTTGTTTAAACTCTCTCATAGTGGCCAGTCTATAGGTAGTTCTAGTTTTCATAATGGGAAAATAAAACTGGTGTAGAAATCCTACGTACATATTCTTATGTACAAGTAAGACTATTTATTTAATGTAAATTCACAGAAGTAAATGGCCTAGTCAAAGAGGCCATGTTTATTTCCAGTTTTGAAAGACAGTCATATTTACATCTCAAAAGTCTCTGTCCATTTATACTCTGCAAAGAACATTTAAGAGAGCGAACCAGCATGTGATTTTTTTCAGGTAGAGACAGCTAAGTTAAAACAGTGCAAGTCTACATGTTTATCATCATTATAATTCTACTTTTTTAACAAAATAGAGGCTAGGTGTGGTGACTCTTGTCTGTAAATTCAGCACTTCGGGAGGCTGAGGCAAGCAGATCACTTGAGCTCAGGAGTTTGAAACTAACCTGAGCAAGATGGTGAAACATCATCTTTACAAAACATATAAAAATTAGCCAGGCATAGTCCCAGCGAATTGGGAGGCTGAGGTGGGAGGATATTGCAGTGAGCCCAGGTTGTGCAATTCACTCCAGCCTGGGTGACAGAGTGAGACCTTGTCTGGAAAAAAAAAAAAAAAGGAAAAATAAATTTATACATTTTCTTATTATCCTATGAAAATAGAATATTTTTATAATTGCTTATTTGGGGCTTTTTTTTTGCACATAATGTGACTACAGAAATTCATTTATTTATTTCTATTTATAGATACATATATGTATATGTATAACTGTCTTTCACCTTTACGCTTGTAATTGAATGTGTATCTTATTACAGAGTTGGGGCTTTTTTAATCATTTCAGTGAAATCTATCCATTTTTTACAAAGAGATGGGAGAGTACTGTATCTGCTCAAATATATATACACCCACACACACACACGTATATATGTATAATCCTGTATATCAGATATTATAATGTTTAGATATCATTTTGAAAAAAACCACTTATTATAAATGAACTTATAGGGAGGCCAATACATTCTGAGAGTTGTAAAGACAAAATTTCAGGGTTTTGCATTTTGTATCTATCTTAGAAATATATCCTTAATTCAACTATTATAAACATATTCCTAAGGTTTTCTTCTGATGTTTGTTTCATGTTTATTTATTCAATTCGTCTGTAATGTATTTTGGGGCATATTATGAGATAAAGGCCAAAATGTATGGAATTACAAATGGATAAGCGGATAAGTATCTAATAGATATGAACAAGAAGATTTAGTAATGTAAAAATGTCCTTTTTTTTTTTTTTTTTTTTTTTTTTTTTTTTTGAGACAGAGTCTTACTCTGTTCCCCAGGCTGGATTCAGTGGCATGATCTTGGCCTCCACCTAGTTCTAGTGATTCTCATGACTCAGCCTCCCAAGCAGCTGGGATTACAGGCCTATGCCAACATGCCCTGTTAATTTTCATAGTTTTTGTAGAGACAGGGTTTTGCCATGTTGCCCAGGATGGTCTCCAACTCCTGGTCTCAAGTGATCCACCCACTTCAGCCTCCCAAAGAGCTGCGATTACAGGCATGAGCCACCGCACCTGGCTAATTCTTTCAAAAGTGATCTAAGATTTAATGCAACTCCATTCAAAATGTCACTGATATGATTTAAAGAACTTGACAAATTGATACGAAGATTTATATGGATGAGGGAGAGTCTAGTACAGCCCAGTCATATTTAAAGACACATTTAAAGACAAAGTGGGCATGTCACACCTCATGATAAAAAAGTTGTAAATCTATAAAAAGACAGTCTCATTTGGAAGTAGATAGAAAAACAAAAGATAAAGTCGACAGAGACACCGACCTCCGTATATATGAAACTTTATAGAGGTGACAGAGTGTACTCCAAGGGAAAAGCAAATGGAGTAGAGATCTGGTTGTTAGTGTGGGAAAAGTGAAATAAAATGGCTAATCATCTTACATAATAGCAATCCTCTCTAGATAGATAAAGGACTTACATATCTAAGTCAAATTTTAAATTCTTGGAATAAAACATAAATTAATATTCTGACCTAGTGGTTGGAATGTATCACTAAAATATGACAGTAAAAGCACTAGACACACACAACATGCTGTTCATCTACCTATATGTAATTACAATTTCTGTTCAAATTTAATACTCTAAAAAGGGAAAAACAATACAAATTGGGAGAAGAGATTCACAATACATGCAGCCAACCAAGAGTTAATGTAAAACTTAGATCGGTAAGGAAAAGCAAAGACCCAGTAAAAAAGGGAAAATAAAAGTAATTATCAAACACAATCTGCTGAATATCCCATCAAGCAATAATTTTAGTATAAACTGCAATATTCTAATTGTTGCATTAGTAAGGTGTGACATTCAACACTTTAATATGTAGTAGAAATAATGTGTCTAATATTTCCATGTAAAAGTTAGCAAATATATGTTACACTTGAGAAAATAAGAGAAATATTATCCTATAATTATATATGTATCATATATATAAATAACAAGTAATTAAGAAATTATGTATGAATAATGGTTTTTATATTTTATAGTTTATTCATAATTCAAGAGAAAGTGCAGATTTCAGACAGAAGAAAATTTCAGTTTATATTTTAATCTCTATTTAATGCTTGAAACAAAATATTTTGGGCATGATCTCTAGAAGAAAAATCACATTTTTATTAATTAACCCCCAAAATCCACTGGTGCATGCATATATAGATAGTTTGTAATGAAGTCTCTAGAGCCTAAAAAAAAAGAACGTAAAATTTAAAGAGGTAATTTTGTTTTTCTTATTCTGCTTACACCAAATTGAATGGTATTTTAATTTAATTTTATTTATTTATTTATTTACTGATACAGAGTCTTGCTCTGGAGCCTGGAGTGCAGGCTGGAGTGTAGTGGTGCAATCACGGCTCACTGCAACCTCAAACTCCAGGCTCAAGTGATCCTCCTGCATCAGCCTTCTGAGAAGCCGTGACTACAGGAGCATGCCACTATGACTGGATAATTTATTTTTTATTTTTTGTGGAGATAGGATCTCACTTCTTTGGCCTGGCTGGTCTCAAACTCCTGGGCTACAGCTATCCTCCCTCCTCAGCCTCCCAAAGTGCTAGGATTACAGGCATGAGACACTGCACCCAATCATAATAATGTTTTTAAAATATCAATCAGAGCCTTATAAAAAAAATAAAAACTAGTCAGTACCAAAATGACCTAAGAAATTTAAATGAGATTTTTTTTTTTTTTTTTTTTTTTTGAGATGGAGTCTGGCTTTGTCACCCAGGCTAGAGTACAGTGGTGCGATCTCGGCTCACTGCAACCTCCACCTCCCGGATTCAAGGAATTCTCCTGCCTCACCCTCCCAAGTAGCTGGGATTACAGGTGCCCACCACCACATCCAGCTATTTTTTGTATTTTTAGTAGAGACAGGGTTTCACCACCTTGACCAGGCTGGTCTTGAACTCTTTACCTCGTGATCCACCCGTCTCGGCCTCCCAAAGTGCTGGGATTACAGGTGTGAGCCACCATGCCCGGCCAATAAATTCTTATTGATACTATTCCACTATATGTTCTTTTTGCTTTCTATGCATATCATAAATATTAAATTATCAATATCACGAACAAATAATGATCAGTAGGCAATATTTATATTTCCTATGTTTGAAATTATCTTACCTGTTTTCATTGAACTATTATGGAGACAACTGATAATTCACATGCAGTTGCAAGAAAAAATACACAAAGATCATGTGTACCCTTTACTCAATTTCCCCAAAAGGTAAAACTTGCAAAAATTATAGTACAATATCCAAGATACTGTATCAGGATATCGACATTGATACAATCTATAGGTCTTATTTACATTTCCCCAGTTTTACTTGTACTCATTTGTGTTTGTGCTTGTGTTTGTGTGTAGTTTTATACATTTATATCATATATGTAGATACATGTATCTACCAACATGATCAAGATACTAAGTAACTATATCAGTATAAGGATTATTTTTATTGTCTTTTTGTAATTACATCCATATCACTGAAGCAATCATGCTCCACACCATCCCCACCCCAGTCCTAAACCCTGTCAAACTGTAATCTGTTTTTTCTCCATTTCTACAATTTTGTAATTTCAAGAATGCTATAGGAAATAATATAATATTTAACCTTTTGGGACTGATATTATTCATTCAGCTTAATTATGTGTGTCAATATTTTATTCCTTTTTATTGCTAAGTGTCACATTTTATGAATGTACCATGGTGTGTTTATTCACTTTTTGAAGGACATCTCGTATATTTTTAGTTTTGAGCTATAACAATGAAGACTGCTATGAGTGTTCATGTACAGGCTTTTCTGTGAACATAGTTTAAATTATCTGTGATGAATGTCCACAGGTCCAATTGTTGAATTGTTAAAATTTAACTCTGGTTAATTTTTTAAAATGTTATTTTTTGTTAGGATAGACTAGGTTATGATGCAGTAATAAACAGTCATTTATTTTCAAGGCTTAACAAAGTAATACACAATGCATGTCCAAAGACAGTGAGTGTGACAGATCCGTTAATTAAGATTACTCAAGAACTTGGGCAAATGGAGGGTGTAGTCAAGATTTACTTGTCAAAACAAATAAAAAAATATTGGTTACTGGTTCACAAATCCCAGAAGAAACCTGATATATTTCTGCTCCTATAAGCTGAGAAAACAAGAAAAGGGAGATGAGGAAGTGCTCAAACAATATTTTTGAATAGCAGTAATAATCATTCATTGTCAACTAAACTTTAAAAAATTATTCAGATTTATTTTTGTCATAAAATGATGTTTGTTCCACCAAAAAGGTATAAACACTTGGTAGCATTTCCTCTCCTGTGACTAATGAGCCTTTTACAGAGTTATCAGTGAAATCCCCAAAACATTCAGATCCTGACAGAGATTTATTTTGTTGGTCAACAGATTACACCCTACCCAAATGGGAGTGCAAATCAAAAGCTGTAGCACATCCAACCATTCTTCAGTTCAATAAATCAATATTTGCTATGTCTATGCCCTGGATGTAATCCTGTCTTAGAATAAAGAGGTTATTAAAAAATGGAATGTACACTTACTTTTCCTTTTTAAAAATATTTAATTATTATGTTAATTTCCCAAATTTTAAAATATTGGAACTGATCACAGTACTTAAATAGTTCTATAATATTTTCATCTTTCCTTAGAAATCCAAAGTTTTTTTCCTATAGTTAAACAGTTAAGAAATATAATTCAACATTTAATTGAGTAATATAAACATTAATTAGCTATCAAAAGTCACATTGAAGAGTCTAAAATATTAATGAACCAAAAATAAACCCAAGGGCCAAGGGGGGTAAAGTGATAAAAACCTAGAGCAAGTTAGCATTAAAATTTGAAGGAAAATGTTTCACTGTATCCCCAGAAAAGGTAAAAGTCATCCATAAAGGAGACTAATTTAAACTCAAAGGAATGAACACACACAAACACACGCATTAAGCTAGGAGACAATTACAATTTAGTCACTAAAGAAACCTGTAAAATATAGTTTAAAAACTGGCTAAAATAATCATATTCATCAATAAATATGTAATTTCAACATTCAGCTAAAGGAGAAAGAAATTTTCTAAAACAAAAATAAAATTTTGTCCAATCATGTTTAGTTAGCATAAAAGGTCTGGAATGGTTATGATGACATTTTATTAAATAAGGCAAAATTTAAGTATAAATATTGAGGGTCATGATACCTGTTTAATTGGTCACCATTATGAAGTTTCAGTTATTTTTAGAGTCATGGTCTCCATCTAATGGATCCTAAACAATTCAACCGAAGAGAAAGACAAAGACAGAAATAAAATGGAGAGAGTATAGGGCATGGAGAAATAGAGAGAGAGAGAGAGAGAGAGAGAGTGTGTGTGTGTGTGTGTGTACGCAAGAACTTAAAGCTTAACCAAACCAAATATTTAGTAGAAAAACATATTTCTTTCTTTTCTAAAAAGCCGAGCTGGACTACTCCTAAACCATCCTGTCGTTTCTCATAGCTATATAGTTTGATCCCTATGCTTTCTAAAACGTTACTACCTAAGTCTTGGAATTAATTCAAGTGTATAATTTAATTTGTATTGAATTACTAATTGTTACCATAGTTTAACTTTTTAAAGCAAATATAGGAATTTCTGAGATTTATTGAGAATATAACTTTACTAATACAGAATGGGATAGCAATGTGCCATTGTGCATTTTAAGTGAACCATAATACGTTTTTTTTTTTTTCTTTTTTGTTCTAGGAGAATTTGAAGCGAAATTTCAGAAACATATAAACCTATTCTTGTAAAGTATACCGCTCATTCAGCAATGCACATAAAGCTGAATCACCAAAGTATGCTGATTGATCAATAAAGTTTGTGGCTACAATTGTAAAATGGGTGAAAATTAAACCATTTCACTATTTGGTTCAGTAAGTTGAGTGCATAATGGTTCAAACAGTATTTTATGCATTTTAAGTCAAGCAAATTGTACATTGCAAAGTAGTCAACCGTGAAAACATGCTATTTCAGTGATTAGGTAAGAATATTAAGTTTGAAATAAAATTAGTAATTTAGACAGATAATTACACGAAATGCTGGTGAGCCACTGAATTTTCTTTTATCTGACTCTAACCTTTAAAAACCTTTAGTATCTCAGCTTCTTTTATACATAGCTTTTCTTTGAAAGCTACTTGATTGTTACTGGTAGCAGGCATGAAAATGCATTTATTACATTTGTAAAATTTATAACATATGATAGCAATTTATAAGTTTGACACATATTGATGTAACTTAAATAACTAAAATCATGCTTTAAAAATCTGATTATTTATATGTATGTGTAACACCAATAGTTACTTCCAATACTGAGAAATTATAACATGGTATGTGATAAGGTAGGTTTTTCAAAAAAGATTCAACTCTTTCAATTGATTTTCTATGTGGTTATGGTTACAAAATGAATGTCTCTTTTGAATGAGGGTTTTGGAAGAGGCCATTTTTTTAGGTACTATGGTTCAGAGACACCAAAGTTTCAATTACAGCAGCATGTAGAACCTTTGATCCAAAGGCTTCACCTGGAAACACTGGTAATAAGAGCAAGGTATCTTTTCTAGTTGCAAGCTGTCAGTGGAATGGTGAGTAACAGACTTAAGCAAAAGAGGATTCAATTGAACAGAGGTTTATAATCTGATACTTGGTCAAGACTGGACATAGAAAAAAATATATATAAAGATTTCCTTTCTCAAGGAACCTATCATTTTTGAAGAAATTTAATCTTACGTACAAAAGACAAAGCAATATGAGACATTAAAATATAATTGTAATGTCCTAATATCTGTAAAAGCAACAGGTGCTATGACATTTCATAAATGGGGAAGGCTTTGTGAAGCTTATGTAATTTGAAATATAAATAAGATTGTGAAAGAAGAAATGAGCGACATCTGCAAGTCTTAACCTTGCTATGGCAAGAGGACAAGAGAATAATAGAAGTTTCAAATGTAAGTTGTTTTGGAAACAGTTTAGTCAACCTTCTCATGTCATAAGAATTGTGTAAAATAATTCAGCTAGCTACCTTAAGTCTTTTCAGTTCATCATGTTGCCCACAATATGCTATAGAAGATTAGCAGTTGAAGTTGAACAGGTAAAATATGCCTAGATTTTGGGTTGGATTTAATCTTATCATTGGAATTTGCTATAGGCTTTTAGAAATAATAGGGACATGGGAATTGGAGTATTTTAAGAAAATTCTAATTTTTTCTAAAAGGGTTTAAGACAAATGGAGATTACTGATAAAAGATTAATTAGTTCTTGAATGACCCAGGCATGAGCTTATGGAGAACTAGAACTAGGTAAGTATTAACAGAAATTAACTCTTGCCCTACCCTAATGGAAGAATCATGCAAAAGAGGTGCAAGACACCGGAGGTGGCCAGCATATAAAGTCCTAGGATCAAATTTAAATGCCACACTTGTCCTTCAAGTTGCCTGCTTAGGTCTCATCCAAGTGTACTTTTCTTTCTTTCTTTCCTGTTCTAAAGCTCTGAAATTTGCTTCAATCTCTTTTTCTGCCTTATACCCCTCAGCTGATTTTTCTTCTGAGGAGGAGGCAAGAATTGAGGTTTCTGCAGAACCATATGGAAGATTCAGTGAGGTGAGGTTTGCTTTGTGCAGAAAGGGAATTCTTAGCATAATAGTATAAATGCTAAGTATAAATATTTATATTTAATATAATCATTGAATATTCAAGAGGAGATATTGTAACTAGCCCAATAGTTTCATAGACAGAATTTGTTTGAAATTGACAGAATTTTTTTTTAATAAACAGACCTTCCAGTCTGAAAGACTGAAACTTACATTTGTTTTATCTGAGTACCTTCTTCAACTGTAACCCCAGGGCCTCTCAAAAAGTATCAAAAAAACTGAAACTCATTAGATTATAGCATCCAGACAATGAGATGTCCCTCATTAGTCATAATTGCTCCCTTACTCTACCCAAGTTCCTGTTTTCTCACACATAGTTACATTTCTTCCCTGCTATCAAATCCCCAATTTTAATTGGTCAGGCAGATGGATTTGAGACTGATTTCCCTTCTCCTCATCTGAAGCACTGTTTAAACCCTTCTTCCTTGGCAAAAATCATTCTCTCACTGATCGACTTTCTGTGTGGCTAGCAGCAGGAACCAGACGGTACCCCTGGTGTATCAGTAACAATGACAACTACAAAGTTCAACACAAGAGTCTTTGCCTCAGGAGGTCTGGTAGTATTTGAAAAATGAGCCAAGAGGTAAATAAACATATAAAAGCTACTGAATGCATAGGACAAGAATAAATCTGATAGAAAATTATCAATTAAAAAAATTATAGACGAATCCTGAGTCTTGGAACGGGAAAAGAAAATGGGAATGCAAATCAGAATCTAAGTAAAGAAAGTATTTCAAGGGACAGGGAGTGATTAACTATGCCTAAAAATGGCCAGGCCATTGTGTAAGATGATCTGAAAGGCAATCATTTTCTTTAGGAAAATGGAAGACTTTTGCAATTTCACTCTCAGTCCCGTGGTGAAAGACTGGAGTGAATTAAGAATAAAAGGAGACTTGAGGACATGCAGATAGCAAGTACATACATTTTAAAAATAGTTTAGCTAAGAAGAGAAAAAGAAAAACATAAAGAACTAGAGAAGGATATAAGAAATCAGATTTTTGAAAGATGGCTAATGGTATAACTTTGTTTTAGGCTAAAAAATAATCCAATAGAGAGTGAAAGACAGATGGAGCTGGAGAGTAAAGAAATCTTGACAGATGAAACACATTTGAGTGAAACACTGTGGGGTCCAAAGCACAAATAGAGTGGTGTCTGCCCTTCTCAGTGACAGCAAGAATTGTTTATCCATTACATGTGAAAAGAAGCCAGAGGATACCATGAGTACAGATACTAGTGAGGCGTCATTGTCACCATGTTGATATAATTTCATATTCTAATTTGATGTTTTCTATTTTCTTACTAAAAGAAGGCCAATGAAAAAGGAATCAAATATAGAGGAGGAAAGGGGACAAAAGGATGAATAATCTCAGAAAAGGAAGATAGAGATGCTGGTAAGCAAAAAAGAGATTGCCTATTAAACATAGAAGTGATTTGCACATTATTTTGGAGAAGAAATAAAGTTTTCCAAAATTTATTAAAAGAAAGCAGAACTTTCAAATAGTAATAAATTAGTCAGAAACACAAAATCTTATGTTTATATTTTTTATATCAATGTTTCCATGGAGTTAAGTGGATATAGCTAATTTATACAAGCTTAAAAAAAAGAAGAAGATTAGTTTTACTTGTAGCTGACTTCATTAAAATATTATTCCTAAGTCATTTGGAAGGCAAACCTCTAGGTAATATTACAGGATGTTAAAGTCATTTAAATACAAATAATGTATGCCATATTTGCATTTAACAAGTTAACCCAAGTTCATCCTACCTGTAGGGCTTTTAAAATGTTATAAAAAGAATAGATAAGCAAAATATTTTTTTAAGTATTAGACTTCAATTCTCAAAACTTAATTTGAAATGTGGAAGTACAAATGCATTTTCTTTGATCTCAGCTGGAATTTTGGGCTGAAATCCACATTTGTAGCTGATCTGTGAACTGTGTCTTGTATAACGAACGGATTCATGGTGAAATCCTTTGGGCTCGTTAGTTTTCTTCTATTGAATAGTGATGCTTCTGGGGTAATGTGATGGTCCACAAACACCAACACTAAAAACAAAATTTTTAGATGGCTAAAAAACAAGAAACAGAACAGTGAAATAGTATACCTGGCCATGTTACTCTTTCCATGCAACAAATCAAAATTATTTAGGCTTCATTTAAAGCAGCAAAAGGCAGCCTGATTAATTCAATGTATGCCTCAATGATCCTCAGCCAAACTCATGGTTGTGACATATGAAATATAATTGGTATGAATTGAAATAGCCTGTCTTCTTTCAATCTTTCATAATAATCCTACTGTGTTAAGGCTAACATTTCTTCATAGTAATATCCCACTGATTGGTGAAGTTTTGTACATGAGGAAAAAAGGGGCATGAAATTTAAGGCACAGTCATCATGTGTGGCCATTCTTGCACTGTTGTTTGAGTGATGCTAAAAGGGTCATCTGTCTTGAAAACATTTGATGTCTCAGGTGAACACCTGCTACCCCCAAATTCACTATGTTATACCAATGCATTAGTATGAATTTGTGCATTTCATCTCCAGAAAGCCACCACTGAAATGTTAACCTGTTCATCAGTGACACTATTAAACAAATAAATTCATATAATTAGAAAAACTTAGAGGCTATGGGTCAAGAATAACCCATTTTGATCTCCCAAGAATCATTCTTGGAAGGTTGCTTAGATGACTATTATTAAATTTCAAAAGTTCAAACAAGTTTAGAAACCTCTATTCCTGAAAGAACAAATCTGAGATAGGTAACAAGTTTTTCTAAATCATATTTAAAAAGTAAATTCTAGACTTATATCCAGAAACTATGTGTGTCTTACATCATTCATTATTAGATTGCCTGTTATTCACTTGGAGTCAATGATTAAAAGACAATTGTTATTGCACTAGCAACAAAGGAAAACTTGGTCCTCAGAAAGCCAAAAATAAACATAACAAATATGGAAAGCCTCTAATTTCTGCCTGTCATCACAAATTCCATGTCATTGCTGGGAGAAGAAAGAGAGAAAGAAGCAAAGAAGGAAAAAGAAAGAAAGAAAGAGAAAGAAAGAAAGAAAGAAAGAAAGAAAGAAAGAAAGAAAGAAAGAAAGAAAGAAAGAAAGAAAGAAAGAAAGAAAGAAA
>NC_037677.1:78898445-78949968 GCF_003255815.1 Theropithecus gelada | reverse complement strand
ATCAGATGGCTGTAGATGTGTGGTATTATTTCTGAGGACTCTGTTCTGTTCCATTGGTCTATATCTCTGTTTTGGTACCAGTACCATGCTGTTTTGGTTACTGTAGCCCTGTAGTATAGTTTGAAGTCAGGTAGAGTGATGCCTCCAGCTTTGTTCTTTTGACTTAGGGTATTTCTAAAGCTCAGACCTCCCTGCCTCCAAGCAGCTTCCCGAAACTGACATTTCTAAATTCCCTATCAAACATTTTCCCACAAGAGATGCAAATTTTCATTCCCTAATTTTGCAAATATGAAATCTTATTAAATTTTTTCTAAGAGAAAACACAGATAAAAACCTACTATTTATATTTTGACAGGAGTGACATATGGTATTTATCTAGAATAAAGAATTTATCTAGACTTATTATGCGGTAATAACACATGCTGCCTGAAACAGAGAACAAAAATAAGCCACGAGTTTGAGGAAATAAATATACTTATGTGTTTTTTCTATATACCACTCCTTATACAAGAGTAGCATATAAGAATAGTAGGGAACTTAATTATTACCCAGAGGCTTATGCCAGTTAGAGGACTAAATGAAATAATGTTTTGAATATCTCAATCTGAAAGTGAAGGAAAGAACAATCAGGATTGAAAATAAAACAACTAAGATAATTTTCAGAATATGGTTAAGTTGAAAAGACGTATTAATTCTTATGTTGCCTTTCATAACTCATTCCAGAGTTCAAAGTTGAATATTTTATTGTGCCTTATTTTATATTTATTTATTTATTGTATTTTATTTTATTTTATTTACTTTGAGACAGAGTCTCATTCACCCAGTACACCCAGGCTGTACTGCAGTGACATGATCTCGGCTCACTGCAACCCCCACCTCCTGGGTTCAAGTGATTCTCCTGCCTACAGACACATGCCATTAGCAAGCCCGGTTAATTTTTTGTATTTTTAGTAGATACGTGGTTTTACCATGCCAGCCAGGCTGGTCTTGAACTCCTGATCTCAAGTGATCTGCCCACCCACCTCAGCCTCCCAAAGTACTGGGATTACAGGCGTGAGCCTCTAAGCCTGGCCTATCGTGCCTTGTTTTAAAATAATAATTCAGTCTAAGAATTAGAAGGCAAGATGAAGTTGGATAGATAAGGACATTAAAGAAAAAGGAAGTTTTATGCTTTCCCTCTGTTTTGCTTTACTTGGATGGATTTTTCTACTCACAATTTCTTCTCCCCCCCAGCCTGTCTAATGCATTATATACTTTGAGATGTAGCTCAACTTTCTTGTTTCAACTCCCAAAATACTCCAAACATATCTTCACTGTATACTTACCAACACTCTATTAAAGCAATGTGCTGTGTGTGTCCGTCTCCCCTATGAGACTATGAAACTGTGAAAAATGAAGGCAGAAATCTTGTTTATTCATTTTTATAAGCGCAAGCACACTGTTGCACAGTGCCTGGTGATAATGATTTCAAAGTTGAATGAAAAACTGTAAAAGAATGTTCCAGGCATTGTGCATGTATCATATGATGTGTAAGTTTATTTCAACTTAGAGTGAGATAGTTTTTATTACTCTCATCTTATAATTAGAAAAATAATCCTAAAATAAATCAATAACTTTTTTTTTTTTTTTAACAGAAGAGTAAGTGGTTGAACAAAGATTTAAATTCTGGGTAATATGTTTCCCAAACAAGTGCCATTTCAACATCTTACTGTACCTGCTATAAAGGGAAAATGAATGAAACACCTCTTACCTAAACTTTGGTCAGGCAATGGCCATTTATTATTAATATTGCTTGCCTTTGATTTGTCAAGTGTCTTAATATAGGAGGTAATTAAGAAGCGATTGTCTCCTATACAAAGTTTAAGAAACTATTATGACTGGTGGAATGATGATGAATTCCACAAACTAGAAGGGTGTAAGTGGTGGGTGGGTTGGTGGGCAAAGGGGTGTGTATGACTGATGTATGTTAACATTTCTTTACATAGACATGTACCTAAGTAACAAAACAAAATATTTTAAAGCTGCTAAGTTATTATCACTGCTTGGGACATTTACTCACTATGTGAATTTACACTTTCTGTTAGAACTTTCCTTGTGTATCAGTCACTCGAATTTAATAATAGAGAGATGTAGAGAAATTAACTCAGTATTCTGAAGAGCTCTGTATATTCTCATGTACTTGAGGAAGAAGAAAATAACATTGCCAAATGAGCATATAACCTATTATATTTTTAGAAAATTCACAAACAACTTGAAACGATTTGGAAAGTGTAAGAATCCAGGCTAAATAACAAATTAGTTAAGTGTAAAAGTTAACACCTCCCCCACACACACATAAATACAAGGCCATCCCTGTAAAATTAATACACAATGTGTGGGTACACATGTATGTATGTGTGTGTGTGTGTGTGCATATGCAGAGTCTTTCTGAGTTATGTAGTACTCATTATTAAATAATTTCCTCTTTTTGTCAGAAAACTCCCAAGAACATTTGTTCTAGTAGGTTTGTATACTGAGACAAAACTTATGTGTTGGAAATGAACCATGACAGATGCTGAAATCTCAACTTGCCAACACATTTGAAATTGGGTGTCCTCCCTCAGCAAGACTGATTGAATGGACCCCAGAAAGAGTCCACAAATACACTACAGGTGATTCTGATGCATGAAATTGGCAGAATACCTCAGGATACTGAATATTGCCTAAATAGTGAGATGTTTTTTGTTTGTTTTGGTCATTAAAGTACACTCTCTACACATTTAACTGAAGAGGAAATAATATTTTCTCTCTAGCAAACATGTCCCCTGATTTGTCTACATATCTTTCCCAGTGGGAACGAAGCTTAAGAGAAAGCATAGGGTGCCCCATTCTCCTAGATTTCTGTTATTGCCTGATGACTCCATTTTATTCATTCATCAACCTGTCTGGAAGCTGTTCACCCTTCTCTCCTGCTTCTGTCCAGGAACCTTAGTCATCAATGAAACTAAGAGCTTACCACTGTTTTCCAAACTTGCTTTTCTTATACCGTATATTAAAGCAGTGGTCTGCAACGTTTTTGACACCAGGAACTAGTTTCATGGAAGACAAATTTGCCATGGCCGGGGTCGGGGCGGCAGAAGTGGTGGAGGCGGTAGGGAGGGTGTGGGTGGTTGGTTTCGGGATGAAACTGTTCCATCTCATATCATCAGGCATTATATTATCATAAGGAGCGCGACCTAGATCCCTTGTGTGTGCAGTTCAAAATAGGGTCCGCGCTCTTAGGACAAGCTAAAACCACCACTGATCTGACAGGAGCCAGAGCTCAGGCGGTAATGCTCACTGGCCGGTTGCTCGCCTCCTGCTGCGCAGCCCGAGTAGGGACCCTCGCATTAAAGCTCAATCCACTACAAAATTATACAGTCCCATTTCCTGCTGTTTTCTCTCTCTCTCTCTTTTTTTTTTTTTTTTCTTACCATATTTCTGTGATGTTCTTATTGAATTACTGGTGCTTTTCAAATTGATCTTTAACGATTCTAACATATTCTGAGCCCTTCCATAAAATGCCTGAAATACATTTTTTCTTCAATTTTGCAATCTGTTTAATGGTATTTTGCAAATTTATTCATTCATAAGAATTATTTATGTGTAATAGATGTTATTTTCATCAATCATAACTTTTGCTAATATCTCTTCCCTTTTTATAACTTCTATTTCTACTCCCGCTTTAGTGTCTCTTGATTATTAGAAGTTCTTAAATTTAATGCTGTTGAATTTATCAGTTGCTCCAGGAGTGATTTGTATTATTCCCCAGATTTAAGAAATTCTTCCCAATATCTCTATTGCACATGCATCTCTTTGTTCTTCTGTAGTGTCTTCTCGATGCGATGTGTTATGGGTTTTTGTTTTTTCCACTAAAATCTTCAAACTACATAAAAGTAATTTTTTTCGTCCCAGTGCTATCCTTTTGCACTGATCTACACGATCTCTAACATTTATCAGTACTTATAAGAATTTGGGTTGGTATTTGTACATTATTTTTTGTTTCATTGAACTTTTTATCTATACAATAATTTCACTTAGATGTAATCACTATATCTTAACTATAAATCTTGAAATCCGTAGGGCTTGTCTCTCTCTCTCTCTCTCTCTCTCTCTTTTTTTTTTTTTTCCGTAGAGCATTTGTTTCATTTAGCTCTCTGAATTTATTTACATATTGTAGAATCAGGTTGTCAAAATCCATGAAAAGTCTTTTAGGATTTAACTGACTAGAATTCCATTGACTATTAATCAATTTAAGGCAAGTTGATGACTATACAATATTTATTCTTTATTTCTACCCAATAAGGAAGTATATAATTATAAATATTTAGCTCTTAACTATTTTCAATGAAGTTTTGTAATTTATTTTCATAACATATATATTTTTCTAGGCATGTTAAAATATTTTTGATAGTTATAATGATTCTCATTTACTTAAGTATAAATTCTAACTACAGCTGGTTAGAAAATGATTTTTACATGTTGATTTTTGCATTTAGTAACCTAACAAAATATTCATATTAATTCCATAAACTTGTCTGTTTTTTTCAGTTTTCTACATCACATGAAAATAATAAAAATGTAAATTTTTTCTTAAAAAATCTTATCTTTATTCCTTACAAACTCTTAAGATTCTCTAATATAGTATGAAATAGAAGTAGTGATTATGGACATCCTTGATTTGTTTTGGATTATAAAGAAATGCTTTCAACATTTTACCATTAAATATAATATTTATTGATAGGATCATTGTGTACAGGAATACATGGACTTTACGAATTTATGGAATTTTCATAGTATTTCTAACTTGCTAATTTTTCTTCTAAATCATGAACAGGTATTTATATAATTCAAAATATTTTAAAATTTATTGAGTTTATTATATTTTATTCTCCCTTTTTTAATGCAATGAATTACTTTAAACTTTATTTTATACTAAAGCAAACAAGTTCTGGAATTAAATCCAACAATTATACTTTTTTATAACTTCTGCATTCAATAAGTTTATATTATCATTAGAAATTTTGCAAGTGAATCTGTGATTTTAATTTCTTGCACTGTATTTATTATAAAATTTATGTAATTTTTGTTTACCCCGTAAAATGAGTTGAGGAAAATTTATTGTTTTATTAGTCTCAGGATCCTTTGGTATAAAATTGGATGCATTATTTCCTTAAATATGTAATATATAATATAATTTGTCTTATGACTAGAACCCTTTACTTACTGTTATGCATATGATTCCCATAAGTTACCCAGATTGGGAAGTTCCTAGGTTCATTTCTTACTTCCAATGCACTTAGGGCTCTCAAAGCAGAGGATAAAGATTTCCAGGTTTTGAAAGAATTCTCAGTATGATTGTTGATCTTTAAAGCTTTCTTTCTTGAGTGTCTGCTCTCACTCTGGAGAGTCTACAGATTTCTTAATGTTATGTTAGCTCTTACATTTATTTAAAAAGATATGTTGTAAAATCTCTTACTTAGATTAGTATTCCAGTTCAGAGGGTCATTGAGAGTATCTAATCTGCTATACTATCCCGATCTATATTTTTTCTGATATTATTAGTTGATTTTTTACAGTTTGATTAATATATATGGTCTTGATTTCAGGTTGACCATCAGTAAATAAGAGAGATCAAAACTGAAATATAAGTTTCTTTCCAACCCAGCCAGTCTTTTTTCAGATAGTTTATGGTTAGTATATTAACGGTATGTTAATTTAAAAGTATACTCCTTTAAAAAAAACCCTGTGATTCATTATCTGTTGAAAAAGAGGAATGGTTTCTGAAATCTATCCACATTTTTTCAGTTTGGGCAAGTTAGGGCTGTTATATAGTGGTCACACCTTAATTCTTGTAAATACTTACACAAATTTTTTCTTCCTAGATATTTATTCATTCTGAAATATATCACAGAGTGGATACAAGTAGTGAAAAAGAACCTGTACACCACTGTGATAATTCACCCTGCATTGCTGGAAGCATGCAACGCTAGTATAATGACAGACTGCTAAAAACAGCTAATCATCTAAGGTTTGTTGTTGTGATTGTATTCCCCAAGATGTACTGTAATGTAGAACTTATCTCAGAGCCTGTCAGCTATGAGATGATTTTTCTTCACTCTGCTCAATATGTGCCTATAAGCAACATCTCTATTATGCTGCTACCATTAACAGAGTAATTAGGAAGGCTTATCATGGTCTCAAACTCTCTAAGTGTTTGAGACTCCGCCTCATAAAATGTTCATTAGAGGACAAATTACCACATTTTAAATAGAGAAAACATCATCTCAAAATATGTCTTTTCTGATCCCCACTGCCAATATCTCAGGTTTTGTTTACTACTGTTTTTCATTATTACAGTCATTAGGACTAGCTAAGCTTGGAAGCAATCACGTTCAGAGTATAATTTTTGAGCATTAACTCAACATTAAAAAATGCTTTGTGGTACTTGTCTGAATGGACAGAAAAAGATACATCATAAACTACATATCATTGCAGTCAAAGGTTATGAGTAGATATGTTAATATGCTGTTGAGATTGCATTTAACAAGTATAGGTAGGAATCTCCATGGAGAGCTTTGTTACTTCAAAGGAATTAAACAGAATAGTCCTTTTTGGTCTTTTTTTGAAAGGGAGAGGAACATATCTTTTCATGAACATTAAAAAAAAAAACAAAAAAAACAAAAGTTAAAAACCTGAAGAAGCTTAAGTTGTGGGTAGTTTATACATATATATAAATTTAGATTTTCATGTTTTTGTTGTTAATAATTACCCTATTTTCCTTTTTTTTTTTTTTTTTTTTTTTTTTTTTTTGTCTTTCACATCTGTTTATATTTTCTTTTAAATAGAGACAGGGTTTCTCTCACTATGTTGGTCAGGCTGGTTACGAACTCCTGGCCTCAAGTGATCCTCCCATCTCGGCCTCCAAAAGTGCTAGGATGGCAGGCATGAGCCACAATATCTGGCCATATCTGATTTTGATTTGAACATTTTTAATGAGCTTGCTATGTTCATGCAATGATCATCTTTATCCATATCAACGATAGGATTACCTTCAATAAATAAAGAGCTAAATAGTAACTAAGATAATTCATTTAACCAGAATCAATCAGAATTTATAATTTGAATGGTTCTCATTTGAAATATGTATTTGCAAACTTTTAAAGAATATTTATAAATTGACAAGACAAATTAAAAATGCCATTGAATCAGAG
This sequence comes from Theropithecus gelada, assembly GCF_003255815.1. Taxonomy (NCBI): domain Eukaryota; kingdom Metazoa; phylum Chordata; class Mammalia; order Primates; family Cercopithecidae; genus Theropithecus; species Theropithecus gelada. Next base: position 78,942,736 of record NC_037677.1, on the reverse strand, counting down.
GATTATGTACTGAGGGTTTCTTATTCTTACCTTCTCTCTCTTTCATTTACAGTTTCTCAGACAGGATTCTGTAGTTCCTGTCAGACTGAAAAGTACCCAGAGTCTGAGCATTCCTGATAGTGTATAAAGCCTGAGGCAAGCTCACACTCTAAAACAGGCTGTTTCAATTTTATACTCCATTTAACACTTCATTTGATGCTCAAACTTCATTTTAGTCTGCAGTGTTAACATTCCAGCATTTACGTGAGTTGGGCAACAGGTGTGGATTCAATACTCCTGAAAGATAGTTTGGGCAAATCTAGGCTCTGATGCCCGAGATGAGTGAGAGCCATTCTGTTTACAACTGTAAAAATCTTACTTGATTTTTAAAACTAACGAGCATAAAGCTACACAAAAGGAAGCCTTACTGCAAAAGGAACGGCAACTTATACTCTGAAAATAATGGGAGCATCACTAACAGGTGGTGCATAGATCATCTAATTGATATGCAATGTCTGAGGAGCTGTCATAGAAAGTCTGTAGTAGATGTGCATGGAAATTACACAGATGTTTAAAATCAGAAAAGTACAGCAAGGACACAAATTTTCAGCCTTTTTTGGAAAGGAGTATGAGCTCTGAGAGACAAATATTGGAAGCAAATATTAGATTTCCTTTGAAATGAACTTTCAGATTCTGACTTTGTTCACTCAGGATTGCTTACATGTCTTCTGACCAGGCTGACTTGATAAGCAACCTGCACACCTGCACAGGGCCCACACTTAGAAGAGCCTCATGCTTAGTTTAATGCTGTTTCGTTGCCATCTTGAAATTCTTCAGAATTTTTTAACAGGAAGCCTCACATTTTCATCTCGTATTGGGCCCCAGACATTATGTAATCAGTCTTATTTCTGCTGTATAATACAAATTGAACTTAAAAATAGCAATCTCCAAAACATCAATAGAAAGAGGCATCATTTTTCCCTGTATTGGTTGGACAATGGACAGAAATGGGGCTACAATAAGGACTGAGCCCATGAGTGATCATACTGAGGTTCTCATGACTTTTTAAGCTTATCAAAACAAAATGCTCATCAAATACTGTTCATCCTATTCAAAACCACAGCTTTTGTTTTTCTATATTAACTTACAGTTTAGTTGGTGAGAGATGGTGTTGTTTAATATTAGGAGCTTTTGAAGCTCCATTTTCTTAAAATGTAAACACAAGAATATCCACCAGCCAATCAGGGTTCCACATAAAATAAGCAAGATGATTGAAAATAAATAAGATGATTTATTGCTAGGCATTTATTTTCCAAAAGTAAGAATTCAAATAGCATCTCTTTGCCATAAAAGACAAGCAGGTGAGCAAAAGTAATAGATGCAGCCCATTTGGCAAATTGAAATTTCATAATAAAGAGAGAGCTGGGCAAGCTCCTTTGGAAGAAATGTGAATTCAGACATACATGTCAGTATCTCTCAATTGTGTAATTGTGTGGATAAAGAAGTGCTATGGATAGAAATGATGGGGTTATTTTGAATCTTTTTTTTTTTTTTTTTTTTTGAGACAGTGTCTTGCTCTGTCATGTAGGCTGGAGTGGAAGTGGTGTGATCTCAGTTCACTGCAACCTCTACCTCCCAGGTTCAAGCAATTCTCCTGCCTCAGCCTCCTGAGTAGCTGGGGTTATAGGTGCCTGATACTGCACCCAGCTATTTTTTTTTTTTTTTTAATAGAGACAGGGTTTTACCAGGTTGACCAGACGGCTCTTGAACTCTTGACCTCAGGTGATCCACCTGCCTTGGCCTCCCAAAGTGCCAGGATTACAGGTGTGAGCCACCATGCCAGGCCTGTTGATTCTTTATAAGCTGTATTTGTTGAATAATGTTAAACAGGGAGATGTTGATTATATCTTTATCACAGTAATGATGATGTTCTATTTTTATTGAATATACTTTCTATGTAGAGTCTAGTAAACCACATTCACCTAGAAGAACTAAAACTAAGATTTATTTTATCTTTCTCTAGTTAAATTCACATTTATAAATTGTCCTTTTCATGACCACCTCAGTGTTCTCCTTCAACTCAGTATTAAACCACGTACTATGAAATATTAATGGGAAAAGTCAGATTCATTTATATTTTATGCTGAAATGTAGCCAATTCTTCCACAGTGATAATACAATTACGGAACTAATTTTGAAGTTCATAATGGATTTTTAAAAGTAACTTATCCATTATAGGCTGTAGCCAGATGTTGTGTAAGACACTGATGGAGAAAAAAGACGCTAATACTATAGCATATTAACAGTTTAGTAAAAGAATATCTCCAATGCTATGCAGCCAATAAATGTGTAAAAAATATTATTTTCCCCCTTATGTTTGTTTTCTGCAACATCACAAATGTAGTTTCCTCTTTTATCCTAAGTAACAGGAAGCCACTAGAAATTCAGAGGCCAAGTTTAGTATAAGGCATGAGAATTTGGAATAGTAATAACAGAAGAAAATAATTTATAATCTGTCTTCTTTTTCTTATTTCTCACTTGCTCCACTTTATTGCCTCCCTCATCATTTCATCACAAATTTTCCAGGGGGGCTTTAGTAAACTGTATACTATTAAATTTCGTGGTTTTTTTTTTCTCACCCCTCATTGCCACTGTACAACTAAAAACACACTTTTTTCTTTTTTCTTTTTTAAATAAGACTCTTACTTTCTCAGACACGAGAATCTCTTTTTCTCTTTCTTTGTCACTGGCTATTTCTATTCATTTTTATGAGAAGATTCAGCCTACTCTTTTTATTGAATGAAGGCTTATTTCTGATCATTTAACTATTTTTTTTTCACAGAAAATTGTATTCATCCCAGTGTTTCAATTATCATCTATATGACAATGACTCGCACATGTATCTCTGCACCAATCATATCTGTGGATCAAATCCATATATTAACCGGGCTCATGAAAACTTAAATTCTTCAAAGACATTGAAAACATATGAAACCAAACTTCTCACTCTACACAGAGTCCTATTTCAGAATTTTCTCTTTTGATAAGTGCCATAACTGTATGTCCAGTTACACAACCCTGTAATCTGAGACTTATTCCTTACACTTTCTCTCCTTCTAAAACTTTTCTAAGTTCTATGATTTTGCTCCAAAATATTTATTAGAAAATCTACACTTTTCTCCTTCTCAGAAACAAACTCCTTAGTCTAAATTACCATTATATCTGACCTGGATTAATTAAATAGCTTCATAATATTATGTCCATATTGACTTTGGCTAATCCTTTTCCCCAGTGCCAAGAAAGAGCAATGTTTTAAAAATGCAAATTCAATCACTTAATTCTTCTATTTGAACTATCAACAACTACCCATTATTCCTAGGGTCAAGACCAAGATCCTTAATGATAATACTATTTGTAAGACTCTGCGCCTCACTTCCTGATCTCTAGCCATGCTGCCCTCCTTTAGTTCCTTTTAGATACCAGACTCTTCTACGTGCTAAGCCTTTACATATGCTGGTTTGTCTATCTGCAGTACCTGCTCTGCCTTCTCATCTCTCATTTTCACCTGGTTAACTCTCTCTTAGTTTCCAAAGCCCAGTTCAAACATCATTCCTTGATTTAAGACTTCCTTATGATCTACTCATGACTGTATCTATTTTACACTGTTATTACACAGTGTCCTCAAATTTAAGCACTATTAACAGATTGAATTTTATGTTACTTTTTAATAATTTGGTGAATATATATACATATATAAATTATCCTTAATAGGTTAGGCTTTCTGAGAGCAAATTCAATTGTAACTTATTTGATGAAGACTTTAATTCAACAGACTTTGTTGGATTAAAGTCTCCATAAAAGAAGTTACAGTTTATGTTTATTTACAAATACATATTTTTATTCTTATAAATGATTAAGTAATTAATTAAAATTTTTATAATACATTAATTAACTAATAAACATATGACAGCCAACTTGCCCAAACTGTTTAGAAACATTTCAGTAAGATTAAGTGAGAGCTTTCAATAATTTCAACAACAGATTTGAAACCACCTTTGCAAAATTTATAACTGAGAAAGTTATTGCGGTGAAAGAGACATGACCTAACCAACCCCGTTTTGCTTCTAATGTCCAAGCTGTCCTTGTTCATTCCTGGGTTTAGGCCTAACTAACTTTTGGAGGAACTTACTTTATAGTTTAACTTTGAAACAAAGAAAATAACAGTTTTTTCCCAAAACAAACACGCTTCCTGCCTGGGGACTACACTGCCTTTGCAGGACTAACAAATTAGCCATGAGATTAGAAATTATGGTTTAGGAGTCATGAAGCTGGAGGCTGTAAGATTCTAAACCTCCCTAAATTGCTCTTGGGAATAACATCAGTATTGTGAAAGCTAAGATCAGTGTTTGAGATATTTCACAGACCCTGCACTGGATGAATTGGCCGGCACCACCCAGTTCGATAAACTGGTTCATCTGGTCTCATGGCCTTTACCCAAGAAATGACTCAGCACAAGAAGACAGCTTCAACTCCCTGTGATTTCATCTTGGATCCAATCGACCAACACACTTGACTCAATGGTCCCTTAACCACCAAAGTATCCTTAAACTCTGACCCCTGAAGTCATGGGGAGACTGATTTGAGTAATAATAAAACTCCCCTCTCTGGTACAGCCCCTTCTGCATGAATTAAACTCTTTCTCTATTGCAATTCTCCTGTCTTGATAAATTGGCTCTGTCAAGGCAGCGGGCAAGGAGAACCTGTTGGGTGGTTACAGACACAGCTTCTTTCCTTCCTTACTACTTTTCTTATTACTATTCTTCCTTTTTCCTGTATTCCTCCATTCTTGCCCACCTGCTTTTTATCCAGTCACTATTAAGTACTTGGTATAGAGCTTTGTACATCTTAGATGTACAAATGAATTGTAAAATGAATTAATGAATCAGAATATCAATTTTCATATGGCTTGTAACATTTTCTAGTTACACAATGTTAACTAGGTTATGTTTGCCTTCTAATAGTCTGTCAAGTAGAATAAGAAATGCAACATCTACTAAAAGTTGTTTGGAAACTAAGTGGAAAAAGAAGAACAACTTCTAGAAATACTTTTTTAAATTAAAAAGTTGTTATAGTTGTCATCATTTTTGAATGTCTATTACTATTTGTTGTGTAAACTATGCAAATCAAAATTAAGCCCTATACAATACATGACTTTGTACATTACAGGGCTTTAGTATTAAACTCAATCTTGACTCTTAAGTCATCCCCATGGAGTTCTCTTGTGAAACCCAGAGATATTGCAATGGATGCTCTGGTTATCATAAAATTCCACACAAATACCACATAATGCAGACTGCTGTCTATGGTTTTCTAATGAAAACATGTCCTTCTTTTATGAGTTATGTGTCCTTTAGATAGCCACTCAGGCCTATGATATTGAGGTTAAAGGTCTTCAGAGAATGTTTCTAAGCCTTCCTTAGGACAGTTAAAGGCAGCTATTCCAGTAAATCAGGATGGACAGCAGATTGATAGTATACTCAATTTACCTTTAAGATAAAGTACACTGAGAATAAGTTCTCAACAGGAAATAAAGATGAATTCCACTATGGGTACAGGCCATTCCCCAGTGTTCACACAGGGATTTGAAAATTGAAAAAAAAAAAAAAAAATGAGGGTACGTATCACTCAGAATCAGTGCTGCATTGCTCAAAAGAATGAATTATGGTCATAAAGGTACATTTTATGCAGAAACTCTGATATAGAAATGATTCTATGACTCTGACCTTTGCACTTGTTTTCTGCATATTTTTTTTTCTATTTTTCATTGTTACATACCAATAATTGATTTCAGTCAGTCACTCAATCTGTATTTACCATAGTAAAAATTTTAGGGCATCTATTCTTTACTATCCCACTGTTTGAATCTCTAACTTGTCTTTTGTCTTTGGACTTAAATACTTCTATTTAAATTTTCATGTCACATGTAAAGTAACTGCTACTTGGCCAGGGAAGTTAGACAAATATTTATCATGGGGGAATTACAAGAGCATCAGAAATGACTGCTAAAATCTTCACATGTATTTTTAGAAACATTAAATGGTTTATGTAGTGCTAATGTTTGGCTTCTTCTGAATATTCATAGGGAATCAGAGTCTAGATAAAGAAAATAAATAGTCAAAAGATGGTATAAACCACAAAGGGATTCTAGTTTTGAAGAAAAAAGTAGTGGAAGTGAGATCCCTTCAAATCCTAATTTAGAGTATATTAAATATTAACCATAGTTGAATAGTCTTCTTAATCTCTCAAAAGATATTGAGCTTTCAATCTATGTTTTCTATAATTCTTTTACATGGTACATACAAGTTTACAGTGGAATATAGTTTCTGCAGACACAAAATCGATTTTTAAAAATGGTATTTTTCCAAAACATTATGAACCAAACATAAAATCAACTAATTTTTTAATATATATTTAAACAGTACTTTTATACACATATATACATATATTATTATGATTTCTCCAAATTGTTTTTCAGCATGCATATTTTATTTAGGAAGATATTATGAATATATTTTCCATTAATGGGCATTAATAACAAACATCATTTTATAGGTTTGATGATATTTAACTTAGTAAGTCCCCTTTTATTACAACTATAGAAGGTTCTTTTTTTTTCTTTCTTAATTTATAGATTTATTTTATTAAATCTTTGTTTCTACTTAATATATTTTTTTCTTAGGATGAATTCCTACAGTTAGCATTTCTGGGAAGAGAGGTGAAATATGAAACATGTAAGCTCTCAACAAACGCTTGTTGAGTGAAACTTTTGAATGAACAAATAAATAAATGATTGTAAGATGTGGTACCTCCCTGAATTTCATCCCCTTCTCAAAGAGTTAATAGAAAATAAGACACAGTCATGACATTGAGATGGTTCTGGAATGGCAAGCTATGACTCTGTTTTTTATTCAACATGAAATCATCTAGCTGTGCCAAGCAGCTTCATTTATTAAAACTGCTTTAGTGAAGTATATACAAGTATTTAACCTGAATTTGAGTACAGATACACTTGTGAGAAAATAAGTTGTTTCGTTTCTTTTGATTTTTGTGCATTATTCAAGGATTTAAACATTAACAGCTATGATGATAAAATCTGAAATGTTTTGAACATGAAACTCTCATTTTAAGATTCACAATAACTGAAGAACACTCATAAAATATCTACTGACGTTTCGTTCTTTTCCATTAAAAATATCCAAATTATAAAGAAAAATTGGCTTTTTGAAACTTCACTTGTAGGCTACTCTTATGTTACAATCACTTTCTTCATAGAAAATGACTGCATTAAAACAATGCTAAACAATAATTAATGGTTTTCAAAACAGCATGCTTCGTAGTTTATTTTAGATAATTGCTAATTCATATAAATTTTACTGTCAGTCCCCTTACAAAGTATTTGAATATAAGAAACATTTAATACTATATACCTATACCTGTTATAGCTACAGATTGATTTATATTTCTTTACAATGCATAATTTACTGTAATACAGAGTTTAACTGTATAATGAAAACCTCTTAAGGTTTGGTCATATCTGTAGCAATAGTCTATGAGGGTTTTTTTGGTCTATGTAATTTCTTCATTCATTCAGCGAATATTTATTGAATGTCACCTATGTTGGCATTGCTGTAGTTGCTAAAAATACAAGGAAAACAGCAAGCACAATATCAAACCTGTTATTTACCCAGTTGTATTTTAAAACTTGACCTAGACTGAGGCCAAAATGAGCTTCCCATCTGACCTCTGCTGAAATGAATTTATCCCATCAGTTACAGCCTTTGCCTATATTTTGCATGATCACTTTTCATATTGAAAAGTCGGGGTTATTCCATTTCCTGGAATAAGCTCATGATGAAGGATATTCCTTTTTGCATCCTTGCACTTTCTTAAATTTTATTATATATTTCTTTTCATGCATTTGTATTAGCCAAGTACAGAGTTAATGGACTTACTATTTTAGGATCCATTTGTTAAAATTTCAATTTTATTTTAAACTCTCAAATCAGTTTTATGAATTAAAGCTAGCATATCATTACTTCCTTACTTTTGCCTAAAATAGGGCATTCATTTATTTTATATTTAGAACTCAAAAGCTTTATTCTTCATTAACACAGACACACAGTGCTACTACATAAAAGCTACTGATTACAATATATTAAATATTCACAATAAGCAAAAAACCAGTAACTTCAAGTTGCCTCAGCACAAAGTAATAGAGTCTTTTGTTGAGAAGAAGGTTCTACTCAAAAGTCTGTTTCAAGTTGAAGATGCAATGAGTCTGTAATCATTTTGCTTAAAGGTCAGCCAATTAAAAATTTATGTGCAAATTTTACAACGAGACTTTGTTATATTCACCTACATAGCCCTTGCTCCTATAATATTATGCCTAACATTTAATAAGCATTAAATATTGATTAATGAATAAATCATTAAATAAACTTATATGAGTTGGTAACCTAGCCAATACAATCATGAAATGACTATCAATTAGTGATTTGAAAAGTATTATCCTTGGGAAACTATCTTAGTAATGCTACACGTTCCTTTTTAATATTCATAAAAAGAAAAGGGTAATTTGGCCTAGCAGGTGGACTATGTTCAATGCCTGAGTTGCATTCAGAGTAAGCTAAGGCACTGACAGTAAGCATTGAGCACTGTGCTAGATGCTGCTCCCTCTCCAGGTCTAATGACTAGTATGGTCTGAAAACATTAAGTTTTCTTCCTTGTGTAGTGTGTGTGTATGTGTGAGTTTTAATTTTCTTTAATTTTCTTTCTCTTTGATAGGTCAATGGGGAAAATACTATACAAATTAGAAAGGGAAGTGAATTATAAAATGTGCTTAGCTCTTAGGAGATGCAAGAAAAGTACTGAAATGCAAAATCTCAGAGACTACATATCTGCCATTCCACTATTCTCATGTATCAGCCACACCAAATTATTATTGCTCTTTAAACAACCTTCAAGTCTAGCATCATGTTTAGGGGCATGGAAACTAGAACAAGGCTGTGTTCACTCAGCTGGGTCATTTACTAATCAAAGTATTGAGATATATTTAAAATATATATTTATATATTTGTAAATATGTGTTGAGTATTGAATACTGACACAAGATAATATATATATACATTAATTTATATATATGTGCATAAGATTTTCTCTGTTTAAAAATATTCTTCTGTTTTTCATATTGTAAAATGCTACTGACATCAATTTTTCTGCTTTCATATGTCCATGTATAGAGTAACAGCACATGTAGTCTAACTTGAAGAAAAGAACATTGGCGGAAAAATAATACTTTAACACATGTTTATCTAGTATCGAATAAACATGTTCATATTCAAAATTAAATGTATTATAGGATGTAAGCCATCTGATTTTAACTACATAGCAATCTCAACTAAGCAAAGTAAATAAAAGTAAACCCACATCTAAGCACATCAGAGCAAAACTGAAGAAATGCAAATCAAAAGAAAATGTGTAAGTACACAATGTGGTATTGCTAACACTAGATACTATTGTGCAGAGGATTTCTAGAGCTTATTCATCTTGCATAATGGGAACTCTGTATCTTTTAACTAATACCTTCCTACTTCTCCATCCTCCAGCAACCGCCAGTCTATTCTCTGCCTGTATGAGTTTAATTAATGCATTAAATAGATAACTCATGTAACTGGAACTATGTAGTACTTGTCTTATTTTAATTGGCTTACTCCACTTAGAGAATGTTTTCCAGCTTCATCCATGTTGTCACAAATTGCAGGATATCCTTTTTGGCAAATACTGAATAAGATTTAATTGCATGTACGTACCATATTTTCTTTATCCATTTATGTGGATTTGTTTTAAAATCTTGACTATTGTGAATAATGTTACAATAAGCATTAGAGTGAGGCTATTTCTTCCAGCTTATGATTTCAATCCTATTAGATATATATCCAGAACTGGGATTGCTGGATTATACAGTAATTCTATTTTTAATTTTTTTGAAAAACCACCAAATTGTTTCCCATATCCAAGGTTTATTGGTCAGCTATTTAAATTGTATAATTTGCTGTGATTTATTTAATGATTCTAAATATTTACTTACTGACGTAAAACATAAAGTACCAATCAAATGAGATGTCATTATTTGCAATAATTATCTGTTAATCTATAGCTGCGTACTAGAATCTATCATTGCATTCTTGTCTACAGGAGAGAAGACACCTCTGTGTTTGTAGGCTCTCCCGACATCTTGTGAATCACTAAAGAAAAACCAGTTGTTCTAACTTTTCTAACAAAACCAGGAACTGAGATTCTAAATGTACATACTCTCATATCATTTTATGTTCATGAGAAATATGAATCTAGAACTTGGAAGTTAAGAACTGCCTGTTTAATAAAATCATCTTGAAACAGAAAGAAGGCAGAAGGCAGGAAGGGTAAAAAAAGAAAGAAGGAAGGAAGGAGACAGAGAAAAAGAGAAAGAAAAGAAGGAAAAGAAGGCAGGAACAAAAGAAAGAATGGAAAGAGAGAGGGAGGAAAAGAGGGAGAGAGGAAAAGAAGGAAAGAAGAAATAAAAGTGTTTTAAAAAAAAACCCAAATGAAGAAGAGAGATGATATAAAAAGAAGAAAACATTACTCCAGAGCTTCTCAAACTGGCATCTTATGGACCCCTAAGAATTTCTGTATTTTATACAGGGATCCATAAATTTCCTAAAACTGTATCGAAATTTTTCCATTTAATTAATCTACCTATCTAAATATCGATTGCTATGGTTTGAATGTATCCCCCAACAGTTCATGTGCTGGAAACTTAATTGCCATTGTAACAATATTAACAGGTGGGACTTTTAAGAGGTGATAGGGTCACCAGGGTGGAGCTCTTGTGAATGGATTAATATCATCATCCAGGGAGTGAGTTCTCTAAGGAGTGAATGAGTTTTCACAGGACTGAGTGAGTTCTCTTGAGAGTGGGTTGTAGTAAAAGCAAGTTGGCTGTCTCTCTGATTTCCTTTGCTTGTGCTCAGTAGTTCCTCTGCTCTTCTGCCATAAGAAAACGTAAAGAAGACCCTCACTGGATACCTGAGTCACGTTCTTGAACTCCCCAAACACCAGAACTGTAAGAAATAATTTTTTCTTTATAAACTACCCAGTCTATTATATTTTGTTATAGCAACAGAAAATAAACAAAGGCATTTATCATTGTATTACTGGATATAATATACATAAACTTTATACAAACTGTACATATTTGTGTGAATTGAATTTTGTCCCTCAAGGACACGGGTTGAAGTCCTAATTCTGATACCTGTTAATGTGTATAAATGTGTGTATGTTCCTATGTATGTATTACAATAATTAAATGTTTAATATTTTTAATATCTTAAACATTACAGTATGTATTGGGGAGGGATAATTGTTAGAGATCACCTCTGCTATTGACACAAAAGGTATTGGGGTGAAGCGTCTTAATATTTTCTGTATGTTTTGCATACTTAAAATGTTTCAAAGTTAAAACTTAATAAATACACAGCATTTTTATTCTGTTAAGGAAAGTGAAAATTTGCCTTTATTAGGTAATTTTAATTTGGACCCTAACTTACTAAATAAGAGCATTTCCCTGACCACTTTCTATACCCAACTCTAACCTCTTTAATATACATAATACCCAATACCACTGTATCGTTGCATTTCATCTTAGCAAGATTAAAATGGGTTCTAAGTATCTTCCAGAGGAACCAAGTTGACATAGGCTTCAACACAGACTACAACATTTTGTTTCTTATTTTCAGGTGCCAATACCTCCAAATAGTGACAGTTACAATAATATAGAATTAGCCATGGAAATGAAAAATATAGAACAAATAATGGGAAATAAAATTAGAGAACAAGAAAAGGCATGTTGAAAGAAATAAAAAAAGATGGGAGGAGGAAAGTTTATCTATATCTCTGATTAATGTGTGTTTAAAGAATGGTAGATTGTTAACAGTTATGAAACATCCTGAACTGAAAAATTCCAAGTGTCTTCTTTAAATTTCCAACACAAAATTTTTAGCCAAATGTGTAACTAGTGATATTAAGATTTCATAAATTTCAAGGATAAAAATTCTGGGTTTATAACGACATTCTCATTAGAAAAGAAAAATAATCTTTTCTGATGTTTCTCTCTCTCTCTCTCTCTATCCGCCCGGCCCCTCCCAAATTTCATGTCCTCACATTTCAAAACCAGTCATGCCTTCCCAACAGTTCCCCAAAGTCTTAACTCATTTCATTCACTCCCCTAAAGAAGAAAGTTAAGAAAATCTGAGAAAAGCGTTAAGCAACACAAGACAAAACATACTTAAAACTTAATACAATGGTGACCAAACATTTCATCTCTGGTTTCTCTGTTTTAGAAACACCTGAATATATGATTGAAGCAAAAGACAACTCTGTATTCACAGCTTGCTTATCAGAATTCTAAAATCTGTGTATTCTATTACTATTTGATGTTAAGCCAGAGTTTCAAGAAAATACATTCTTAATAATGTTTAAAATGACAACAGCACTTCTGTTATACAATTTAAAAGATCAACTGAAATGAGAAATGGAAAGAATGTTAATTTTGCCAAAAGATTAAATAAGTGAAATTCCTGGAATTCTTGATCAATAGTAGATTTTTTTACTAAGTTAAAGATCAGACAATGTAATTCAATGAAGAAAATTTACCAAGCTCTCAGATGAGGATTGGCTTCTTTGAAGTCACAAAAGGGCAAAAGAACATAAGCTTGTTGTATTAATCCCTTTTCATACTGCTGGTAGAGACATACCTGAGACTGGGCAATTTACAAAATAAAGGAGTTTAATGGACTTACAGTTCCACATGGCTGGGGAAGTCTCACAATCATGGCAGAAGGCAAGGAAGAGGGAGTCATGTCTTACACGGACGGCAGCAGGTAAAGAGAGAGTTTGTTCAGGGAAACTCCCCCCTATAAAACCACCAGATCCTGTGAAACTTATTCACTATCACAAGAACAGTATGGGAAAGACCTGCCCACATGACTCAATTACCTCCAGCTGAGTCCTTCTCACAACACATGGGAATTCAAGATAAGATTTGGGCAGGAATACAGGCAAATCATATTATTCCCCCCAGCCCCTCCCAAATCTCGTGTCCTCACATTTTAAAACCAATCACGCCTTCCCAACAGTCCCCCAAAGTCTTAATTCATTTGAGCATTAACTCAAAAGTCCACAGTCCAAAGTCTCATCTGAGACAAGGCAAGTCCCTTCTGTCTACGAGCCTTTAGATCAAAAGCAAGTTAGTTACTTCCTAGATACAATGAGGTAACAGGCATTTGGGTAAATACACCCATGTCAAATGGGAGAAATTGGCCAAAATGAAGGGGCTACAGGCCCCAAGCAAGTCTAAAATTCAGCAAGGCAGTCAAATGGTATTTTTTATTTTATTTTATTTTATTTTTTTATTTTTTGAGATGAAGTCTCACTCTTGCCACCCAGGATGGAGTGCAATGGCGTGATCTCGGCTCACTGCAACCTCTGTCTCCTGGGTTCAAGCAATTCTCCAGCCTCAGTCTCCGGAGTAGCTGGAATAACAGGTGCTCGCCACCATGACGGGCTAATTTTTGTATTTTTAGTAAAGATGCAATTTCACCATGTTGGCCAGGCTGGTCTCGAACTTCTAACCTCAGGTGATCTGCCCACCTCGGCCTCCCAAAGTGCTAGGATTAGAGGCGTGAGCTGCCACACCCGTCCTGGACAGTCAAACCTTAAAGTTCGAAAATGATCTCTTTTACCTCCATGTTTCACATCCAGGTCATGTTGAAGCAAGAGGTGGGCTTCCATGACCTTGGGCAGTTCTGCCCCTGTGGCTTTGCAAGGTATACCCCCACTCTTGGCTGCTTTTATGGGCTGGTGTTGAGTGTCTGCGGCTTTCCCAGGCACATAATGCAAGCTGTCATTAAATCTACAATTCTGGGGTCTGGAGGATGGCAGGTGCCCCAGTAGGGACTCTGTGTGGGGTCTCCAACTCCACATTTCCCTTCTGCACTGCCCTAGCAGAGGTTCTCCATGCGGGCCGGGTCCCTGGAGCAAACTTCTGCCTGGGCATCCAGGCATTTCCATACATCCTCTGAAATCTGGGGGTAGGGTCCCTAACTCAAATTCTTGACTTCTTTGCACCCACAGGCTCAATACCACATGGGAGCTGCCAAGGCTTGGGGTTTGCATTCCCTGAAGCCATGACACAAGCTCTATGTTGGCCCCTATCAGCCACAGCTGGAGAGGCTGTGATGCAGGGGCACCAAGTCCCTAGGCTGCACACAGCATAAAGATGCTGGGCCTGGCTCACAAAACCATTTCTTCCTCTTAGGCCTCAGGGCCTGTGATGGAAGGGGCTGCTGTGAAGAACTCCGACATGCCCTAGGGGCATTTTCCCCATTTCTTGGGGATTAACATTCAACTCCTCATTACTTATGCATATTTCTGCAGCAGGCTTGGATTTCTCCTCAGAAAACGGGATTTTCTTTTCTATCGCATCATTAGGCTGCTAATTTTTCAAACTTTTATGCTCTGCTTCCTTTACAAAACTGAATGCCTTTAACAGCACCCGAGTCACATCTTGAAGGCTTTGCTGCTTAGAAATTTCTTCAACCAGATACCCTAAATCATATCTCTCAGGTTCAAAGTTCCACAAATCTCTAGGGCAGAAGCAAATGCTGCCAGTCTCTTTGCTAAAACCTAACAAGAGTTACCTTTGCTCCACTTCCCAATAAGTTCCTCATCTCCAGCTGTGACCACTTCAGCCTGGACTTCATTGTCCATATCATTATCAGCATTTTGGCCAAAGCCATTCAACTAGTCTCTAGGAAGTTCCAAACTTTCCCACATTCCCTGTCTTCTTCTGAGCCCCCCAAACTGTTCCCATCTCTGCCTGTTACCCAGTTCCAAAGTGGCTTCCACATTTTGGGGTATCTTTTCAGCAGCACCCACTTTTCTCGTAGCAATTTAATGTATTATTTCATTTTCATGCTGCCAATAAGACATGCTCAAGCCCGGGCAACGTACAAAATAAAGAAATTTAATGGACTTATAGTTCCACATGGCTGAGGAGGTCTCACAGTCATGGCAGAAAGCAAGGGGGAGGAAGTCACATCTTACATGAATGGCAGCAGGCAAAGAGAGAGATTGTGCTGGGAAACTCCCCCTTATAAAACCACCAGATATCATGATACTGATTCACTACAACAAGAACAGAACAGGAAAAACCTGTCCCCATGATTCTATTACCTCCCACTGGTTCCTTCCCACAATAAGTGGAAATTCACGTTGAGATTTGGCTAGGGACACAGCCAAGCCATATCTCTTCTTGTTAATGTTCTGAATTGCTCATGGTTAGTTATGGTCATGTATAGCTAGGTCTTGAACAAAAAATGTCAGAATTATTGGTTAAATTTCCTGGCTTCAATATGCTACCACTGTCCCTAACTTCATACTGAAGTATTAATCCCAGGGAGTTGTTCTGAAGTAAATGTTCTTGGTGAAGGATGAAGATGAATCAGGGGAAATAATTCACCATTACTGGAAAATACTTCACTGTTCTTGACTCAGAAATATATTATTTTTTGTTATTATGATAATTTATTATATGTACTGCTCATGAAATGTCCTGTTCATAATAATCTGTAACCAAATCTCTGTGATAATGATTTGCATATAGGAGTCTAATGTATTCATTGTTCCCAATAAGCCTATGAACACACTGAATAGTCAGTTATGTAAGGACCTGAACTCAGGAACTGCTCACTTACACATATAATGTACATATTCTGGACCATGGTTACTGCATTTCATATTTGTCAATTCTGTATTTGAGTATTTTCCAAATATAAAAAGAGCTTAGAACTTTAAATGGCAAACAGAACACATCAAAATTCATTATTTCTTTTTCTGTATTAAATTATTTTTCCCGATCTGGTTAAAAAGTAAATAGTAGTTTTCCTGAACTATTTTTATTAAAATATTAGTATTACAAGTTTCACCTCTTTTTAGATAATGCTTTCACTTAAAGGTGCTTATCCACATTAGCTGCTATTTCAAAGGCTGAAGACTCTTGAAGTCTTTTTTTCTGATAACATTCATAAGACAGATATGAGAAAGCTTTGCGTCCACATCATTTAAAAGAAAAATATTGTATCTAATTTCTAATGTACCACTCATGTGCATATGCAAAATCTAGTCTCAATTATACTTTCTCTTTTTTTTATTTCTACTTAATGCTTCTCTTCATTCTCTAAAAGTATTTCAAGTTTAAAAATACATCAAAAGCCAAACTGGTTTGAAACTACAGTTTCAGCATTAACCTTCACATAACACAGCAAGGATTCCTCCTTGTTATGATTTCAGCCTTGCACACTTCCACAAATCCATGCACAGAAAGTCAGACTCAGGCCAAGGATTTCTTTCAATTTGTTGAGAGAAACCAGCAATGTGATTAATAAGAATTATTTAAGAATTGTTGCAAGGCAAGGTGTCAAAACATACCATGCTACAAAACTTCCAGTGCTCTCGCTTTCATAGAAAAAGGAGAAGGAAATCTTTTGTATTAGGTAATGAAAAATGATTTACCCAAACATATTCTGGGAGGTACAATTTCTCTCTCACTTTGTGGGACTAGCAGTAAGATGCATGCTTTCTTTCCTTCTTTTAACTTATCTCCATAGAATATTAATTGAGGTAAAAGGAAAACTTTGTTTTTTTTTTTTTATTCACACAACACTTCTGATACCAAATGTGTGGCTTTTTTTTTTTTTTCCGCACACCAACCAATTCTCCAACTCTCCGAACACCAATAGAGTATCCTAAACTTTATGTCTGACATTAAGTACCTAGAGTTTTAGCACAGACACCACAAGTTAAGGGCTCTGCCTCACAACATTTCCCCACAATTCAGACACCAATCACAAGTACTAGGTTGTCGCTTCCACTCTAACCACCTATACATTAGGGATTCCCACAACCCTCTCTTCAGATCTTATACCTTGCTGTAATGACTCACAATTCAGGGAAATACTTTCTTATTACTGGTTTATTATAGAGGATACAACTCAGGAAAAAAAAAAAGAAAAGAAAAAATAAGTGATGCATAGGGGCAAAGTGTGGATTATGGGGTGTGAAGCTTCCATGGTTTTTCAAGGTGTGCAACCCTCCTGGCACCTCCATTGTTCACCAACCCAGAAGCTCTGTGAACCTCATTGTTTAGAGCTTTTATGAAGATTTCACCAAATAGGCATGGATGAGTAAATCACTGGCCATTTGTGACTGAACTCAACCTGTAGCCCCTTTTCTTCCCTGGAGATTGAAGGGTGGGGATGAAAGTCCCAACCCTCTGATATCATGGTTGCTTTCTCTGTCAATCAATGCCCATTCTCCAAAAGTCATCTTATTAGCATAACCTTGGATGTGGTTGAAGAAAGCTTATGATGAATAGCAAAAGATGTTCCTTTCACCCACATCACTTAGTAAATTCCAAAGGTTTTTGAAGCTCTTATGTTAGGAACCTAGGACGAAGACCAAGTATTTTAACAAAAGATTTTCCCATCACTCCTATTATTCAGGAAGTTATAAGGGTTTTAGAAGCTCTGTAACAAGAACTGGGGGGCAGAGACTAAATCTGTATCTTTTATTACATCACAGAAGCATTAATACATTGATTTGCAGAATGCTTTCATTGAAGATGGACGTGCTTTTTAATTTTTTTAAAAATATAGACATAGTAAAATTCACTTTTTGTGTGTGTACGGTTCCATAAATTTTGACAAACACATTGCCACATCACTACCATCATAGTCAAAATACACAATGATTTCATCAACACCCCCCAAAAATCATCTCATATTTTCCCTTTGTACCTCCTTCAAATATAAAAACAAGCACTAGCCGGGCACGGTGGCTCACGCCTGTAATCCCAGCACTTTGGGAGGCCGAGGCGGGCAGATCACGAAGTCAGGAGATCGAGACCATCCTGGCTAACATGGTGAAACCCCGTCTCTACTAAATATACAAAAAATTAGCCTGGCGTGGTGGTGGGCGCCTGTGGTCCCAGCTACTAGGGAGGCTGAGGCAGGAAAATGGTGTGAACCCGGGAGACAGAGCTTGCAGTGAGCGGAGATCGCCACTGCACTTCAGCCTTGGCAACAGAGCGAGACTCCATCTCTAAAACAACAACAACAACAACAACAACAAAACTATAAGACTAACTTCTGTAGTTTCTATTTTATAATTGTATAATTGTATTTTATAATTTTTGTGTGATGTACTTTACTTAAAAAAAAAAAAAGATTTGCTGAAGTAATCTTATTTTTTCAATGAATATTAAATAACTACTACAAACCAGGTACTCTATAAGTCATCTGGGTCAGAGCAGTAAGTAGAAAAGCCTTATGGTGTTTACATATTTCAATGGGGGAAAGAATAAGTAGTAAAAAAATAAGCATTATAAATAAGAACATTATATAGTATGTTAGAAAAAAAATCCTAAAGAAAGAAAAAAGAGAGAGATTGGAAGTGATAAGTTGCAGATAAATGATTGCAAATTTATATAGGGTGATCATTAAAAAAGTAATTCCATGGTGATAAAGATTATTCAAATTCCAAATCTTTACCTGATGACAATCTGGATTTTACAAAATCTATTTTTAGTGAATTTACATAAAAATGTGTTTAAATCAAAGTCTTAATTGAATTCACCTAACCATATCATTGAGTTTCCTTTTCTCTATATTACATTGCTTTTACTTGCAAGTTAAGTCCATCTGTTTCATATATTTGAAAACTGTGTAGGTAGGAAATACATCTTAAAATGCCTTTGCAAAATTATAAATTTTTAGAAAAATTTGGAAATATGTCATATTTTGGTTGTAATTTAAGCACATGACATTATATCTCCATTCTCTCAAGACTCAATTTATGTGACTTTAAATGATCAAAAAAGTTATTAATTCATACATATGAATGATGTCAGCACATTTCTTAAAGCTGGAAAACTGAATACTAAGGTGTATGCCTAAATGAAACCAGACTATCTGACCTCTAGGACCCTAGTAAGGCGCTGGGGCATGACTGAGAAAAAAATGAAGAATGAACACAAATTTACAAACTAAATAGTTGCACAGATAAAATTATGAGATTATCTCCTTGCTTCCTTTAGTAACTCCCCACCCACTAGCGATCATAGGTATTTAATCTCTGAGCAGGAGACTGGAGGATTCTTTCCTGGAGAAACTGAACATTCTAGAAGTAAAGCCCTCCAGAATACTAACATTTGGGAGAGGAGATGGAGTGATTCTTAAATAAATGAATGAATTTGCTCCTAGTTTTTATAAGTGTAACTTGTGAGTTAACAAGCCCTGCTCAGCCACACAGAGCTCCAGGACAGACTTCAACACTTCACTCTTGCATGAGAAAAGATGGCCAGGAGTCACTGGATTTGAGAAAAAGCCTGGAATATCCATGAACAAACCCAAAATACTCATAAGGAGAAAAGGGGTATAAGAATGCATTTAAACCCAGGATTTTCACAAAGCACAACATACTTCAAAGAGAAAAATAATGTAAAAAATATTTTTATCATTCCATGCAATTAAGTTTAAAAGATTATAAATTTAGGAACAGCTAACCAATTTGTTTCTTAGAATCCTCAGCTGCAGGAATATTTCTTGAAAGAAAGGACATACAAAAGGGTTTCTGTAGATGAATCCTAGAGTAACTAGGATTTCACAGATTCTGAGCATGGAAGTGAACAGATCTAAGTTAGTGAAAACTGAACTCTGTAAATGAACAAAACCATAAATCTTTCATTTTGAGAGTACAGTTAATGGAAAGAGAAAGTAGCACTTGAATACCTTATAGAATACCAACAGGATAGTGTGGGCTTTTTTTTTTTTTTTTTTTTTTGACGGAATCTCATCCTTTCACCCAGGCTGGAGTGCAGAGTGCAATGGGGCGATCTGGACTCACTGCAACCTCTGCCTCCCGGGTTCAAGCGATTTTCCTGCCTCCGCCTCCTGAGTAGCTGGGACTACCGTTGTGTGCCACCACACCTAATGATTTTTGTTGTTGTTGTTTTGTTTTGTTTTGTTTTGTTTTAGTAGAGACGGGGTTTCACCATGTTGGCCAGGCTGGTCTTGAACTCCTGACCTCAGGTGTTCCGTCCGCCTTGGCCTCCCAAAGAGCTGGGATTACAGCCATGAGCCACCATGCCCGGCGATAATGTCGACTTTTATTTAAAATACACATCCAATATCTCAAGTATCTTCTATAACTTTCTCATAAGTATTAGTTTTAATGCCATGTACCTAGAAGGTCTCACTCAAAAATCTCTTTTTGACAACAATGAGATGGCTACTTACAGCATAGTATGCAGGCTAACAGCTGATTCCTAAAATATTATTATACTTCACTGTATATCTGAATCTATAATCTGACTTTAATATAATTGATTGAAATGAATAATCTATTTTTGGTCCTGGTTTCATCCCATTTTATGATTTATTCAAAGATAAGTCCTCCTTCATGATGAATTGAGACCTGTGGTAACCTTCTCAACTCTTGGACACACAGAAATAAGATGTAACCCATCAATTCTCATGGAGATCATTAAAATGACCATTTAAAGTACAGCAAATGCAATGTGTTGCGGCTCTTTTAATTAAAGGTGTTAGTCGTCAACCCATAGATAAGTGATGCTATGCCATTACTCCTCTTGCAGATGAGAGCAAACTCCCCACATCTTATGTTATAAGCCTATTTTCATAAACTAGATAATCAGAAAATGATGTCTTTCATGTACAGCAGTGTCACTATTATATATAACCAGTGTCACCTGGTTAATAGAATTATTTGCTTTCCTAATATGCATATAATTCGGGAGGGATCTGAAATTAGTGGAATTTTCTAATTCGCCAAGCTTTGGCAAAATCTTTATCTGGCAGTAACTGGCGCTTAATTAGCAAATTCATATACTTTGCAGTTTCAAATTTTTGAGATTTCTTACAATTCTCGATGAGGGATGTGCCAGACATAAAGAAGACCTTGATCCAAATGCTAATATTCAGAATTGGACTGACCTCCAATAAAATATGACACTCAAGTCCCTAGCTAATTTAAGTATTCAATTCTAATTGAACCAAATGGCAACAGTCAAGAAATTTTTAGAGTTCTTCACAAGGCAGCATTCTCTCCATTAAACTCATAATTACACTGGTCATACTATATATGAAGTTGGGTTAACAATGAACGGTTAAAGAACATTAATGTGGCATTTCACATGAAGAATACAGAATTATATCCATAACTTACAACAATTTTGTTTATTTTCTAAGAATAATCTAAATGCATTCCTGTTTTATCAATTTCATATTAATAAATGCAATGGATATATTGTTAGCAAATTTGATTAGACAATTCTCACACTGCTTTTAAAAATATGTATTACAGTCTGTATTGTATGGTGACCTGAGACTACATTTTACCACTTTCGCTTGTTATCCAGAGTTTACCCTACATTCGCCTCTATAATATTTTATTGTTCTCCACAGAAATTGAAATCCAAATTTAATCTACTATCCTACAGTGATATTGTTCTTTTGAAGCCACTGCTCAAAATGAGGTGCTTGTTTTCAGTACATACAGACACCATCTAAATGGCTTGCTGGATGATCTTAGCCTTAAACAGAGAGTGATATGTTGACATGCAAGCCACACGAAGATGTATTATACAAGATGCACTCACCAAAGAGATACAACCTGTAGGCACAGTGAGAATCCAAGACAGAGGAAAAGGATTCCGAAAATCCCGCATCATTTTCTGTCAAACAATATACCTCTCTGCATGTCACAATGACAGTGTTACTTTATAGAACCATAAGGAAACTCTCATTAACAAAAAATCAGCACATTAAAAATTGTAATTTCATCCAACATTTAAATCAAGATTTTCATATTTTATCTAAATAAGGATGAGATTTTCCCAGGAATTCTTTAAAAATTGAGTTCAAGTATTACATTTAAAATTGATTCAATTTAGGAAAACATGTATAGGAAGCTTATGAGAAATTTTTATATCACACAACATGCTGTAAGAGCACTGATTAGAGCCAGTCTGATTTTTTAAATGAGATAACTGTAGATTCACATGTTGATTTAAAAAATAATACAGACAGATCTTATCTGCCCTTTATCCAGTTTGGACCAAAGACAACATACTGCACATTTTTAGAACAATATTACAATCAGAATATTGACATTGATGTAGTCATATATAGAATATTCTCATCACCACAAAGATCTCTCATGTTGTCCTTTTATAGTGACATCTACATGGTATCATAAGTTTTTAAAACATTTACTTATTGAAGGACATCTGTGTGGTTTCCAGATTTTGGCTATTATGTATAAAGCTACCATAAACAAACATTTGTGAACAGGTTTTTGCCTTAACATAAATTTTTATTTCTTTAGGATAAGTGCACAGGAGTGCTATAATGTATCATATGATAGTTGTATGTTTAATTTGGTAAAAAAAATTGTCAAAATGTTTTCCAAGGTGGTAGTGCAATTTTATATTCCCACCAACAATGTACTGTGAGTAAATTTCTCTGAATCCTTCCTGGTATTTGCTGTTTTAATTGTTACTTATTGTATCCATTCTGATAGGTCTGAAGTGATACCTTCTTATGGTTTTCACTTGCATTTCCTTAATGGCCAATGATATTTAATATCTTTTCATGTGCTTAATTGCTTATAACTTCTTTGGTAAACTACCTATTTCTGTATTTACGCCCATTTTCTAACTGGATTTTTTTTCCTCTCTTTTACTGTTGCACATTGAAAATTATATTGTAGATGTTAGCCCTTTATTATATGTGTGGTTTGCAAATATTTGCTCCTAATTTTCAAATTCTTCTTTCATCCTTTTAACAGTATCTTTTGTAGAGCAAAACTTTTAATCTTGATGAAGCCCAATTATCAATTTTTCCTTTTATAAATTATACTTTTGATGTCAAGTCTAAGAACCTTTTGCTTTGCTCTATTGCCTAAAGAATGTTTTCTAAATTTTTATTCTAAAAGTTTTATAATTTTACATTTTAGTCCATGATCCAGTTTGAGTTAATGTTTTACCAACTTTTGAGACTTCTGTTGAAATTCATTTTATTGTATATGGATGTTCAATTGTTCCAGCAAAATTTATTAAAAAGACTGTCTTTCCTACACTGAATTGCTTTTGCACTTTTGTCAAAAAGCAGTTGAAAATTTGTATGGGACTGTCTGAGTTCTCTGTTCTGTTTTATTGAACTGTATGTCTATCCTTCAGCCAAAACAGCGCTGTCTTGATTATCGTGATTAGAAAATTAGATGAAGTTAGTAAACTGCTTTATCACACTTTATTCTTTTACAAAATTGTTTCAGCTGTGTTAGTTCCATTGCCTTTCCATATACATGTTAGAATACTATTGTCTAATATTTGATAGGAATTTTATCTAACCTGTATCTCAAATTTTTTGGAGGAATTATGTTAAATGTATGCCAATGTAGACAGAATTGGCATAATTATCATGCTGAATATTCCAATCTATGAAAAAGTGTGTTTCTTCACTTATTTAGGTTTTTATTAATTTATTTCATAAAATTCTGTGGTTTTAATATAAAAACACTGCACACATTTTACTAGATATTTCATTTAATTTTGAGAAATTGTAAATGGTGTTGTGTTCAAATATTCATTACTAACATACATAAATATAATGGAGAGAGAGATGGGAGAGAGAAATTTGTGTGAAGAAATTGCCTCATATAACCATGAAAGCTGCTAAGTACAGAATCTGCAGGGTAAGTTGGCAGGCTGACCAAAGAAAAACGTATTTTTCACCTCAGTATGAAGACAGGCTGCAGCCAGATTCTTTTCTCCCTCAGGGGAACCAGCCTTCTCTTTTTAAGGCTTCCAGTGGTGGATAAAGACTATCTATCTCCTTTACTCAAACTCTGCTGATTTAAATGGTTATCTCATATCAAACATAACTTCAAAGTAACATCCAGACTACTATTTGAGCAAATAGCTGGATAACATATTCTAGCCTTTATATATACCTACTTTATTTAAATATAAAATTAAACATCAAAAGTCCAAACTTTTTAAACTTGTCACCCATTTATTTCATCCACACTAAATCTTCAAGCAAAGACAATAACAAAGTCATATTTCTCGTTTTCATGATACAAGTACCCAGCATATAACCACAAATGCATGAACTTTTGCTGAAGAAAATGATGCAAAGAGTGATGTTCACTCATCTCCTTAATACCCTATAACTAAAATATTGCAACACAAAGCTAACATTAATTAAATGCTATGATATGAAGTCAATACATGCTATGTTCTATAGTAAGGTTATAAGAAAACAAAGGTATTTGAGACATATACACACACACACGGAAACGTATTTGTAACAAAATAAGAAATATTCATGACAGTTATAGTCCTATAATTTTTGTAAGTGATCATGGGTCGTAACTAGTATTTATGACTACCTCCTTCTAATCCATTCTGCATTCTCTTTGCCCACAGCAAGCACCTCAGTTGGTTTTGGTTCTTTACTTGGTGGAATGAGCTAAACTTTCCTTACTGAAGGGTTTGGGCTGTTAGTAGTCTTGCTTGAATCAGGTTGTTGTAGTTTATTGTTGGCATTAATCATAGGGAATGGTGACACTAAGAGATGTCCTAAGTTATCCCCTGTATTTTAGGCATACTCTTCCTTATTTCCATTGTGGAGTAACAGTCCAATTTCCCCTTGGTAATCAGAATCAAACACCACGACCACAGAGTAACTCTCTTCTTTGCCTGTTGACTCAGAGGCATGAGGGTTTTCAACTGGCCAGGCAGCAGTCTTGATTTCTAGCTCAACTTCCTTACTAGTTATAGGGCTATTCAAATGATCTATTTCATATTGAGTGAATTTTGGTAGTTGGTGTTTTTATTGGTAGAAATACATGTATTTCATCTAAGTTGTCTATTTTATGTATATAGAGTTGTTCGCAACATTATTATCCTTTTGATATCTATAGAGTCTTTAGTGATATTCTCTATTTCATTCATGATATTGATAAATTGTGTCTGTCTCTGTTTTTTTGTCAGACTGTCTAAAGGCTTATTTTATTGATTTTTCAAAGAACAGACATGGTTGTCTCTAAAGATTTTCCTTTGTTCTCAATTTTATTCATTCTGATCATATATTATTTCCTTCATTCTATTGCATAGGATTAATTTTGCACTTCATTTTTTTTTAGTTATTAGAAAAGAGCTTACATTATTAATTTGAGAGATTTTCCTCTT
The DNA here is from genome assembly GCF_003255815.1 of Theropithecus gelada. Taxonomy (NCBI): domain Eukaryota; kingdom Metazoa; phylum Chordata; class Mammalia; order Primates; family Cercopithecidae; genus Theropithecus; species Theropithecus gelada. The sequence goes on along the minus strand of NC_037677.1, from coordinate 78,917,328 downwards.
TTCAAATGTATGTATTTAGTGCTTCACATTTCCCTCTAACAACCATTTTATCTGTGTCTCACAAATTTTGGTGTGTTTGGAGTAGCTGGACGCAGTGCAGCAAGAGAGTCTTCTCATTTGCACTCTGATGGCCTGGGTGGGTGTGACCAGAGTTTCTTTTCTTGGGGTTTGACTGCAGAACTGCAAGTAGGGTCTAAAGGTTTTCTGTCATGCTCAGCTGAACATTTCCTGGAATTTGGATGGAAATAATAGGCTTTTTGGCAGGTTTTTTTTTTGTTTTTGTCTGAGCCTATTTTGGTGCTTTCAGGTTATCACCTTCTCTAGCACACAATTTAGGATACATGAGGGGAAAATAAAACCTAAGGATATCACTGAACAGTTAATTCTTTGAGTTCCATGGTTCCTAGTAGGTCTGCCTTCTTCCCTTCTTAACTCAACCTTTCAGGTTTTTATATTTTACATACATAAATGTAACTTATACTAACATAACATGCTTTTAAGTTGTACTTAGTGGGTGAAATAAGGAAAAGTGCATCTACTTCATTTTCCTTATAACCTACTTTTGACTCACTCCAAACTGCTTTTATAAGTCCTTCAGAAAAGAAAAAAAGAAAGCATTGCTTTCAAACCCACATACATTAAAATGGCATAAGAAGTCTGAACTAATTGAGAAAGGAATGTAGTTCTTATCTGCACTGAGCTACTCAGTTTGAACTAATTCCAGTCATTTAATGTATCCTGGCTTAAGTTCTCACTTAGGAAAGAGGATTAACTATAAGTTAGCATCTATAGGCCAGAGTACCAACCTGCTTGGCAATATCTAATGATTATTTGTATATGGATGTTGTGAAGTTCTCTTATATCATATTTGACAATTAAAGACAACTAATATCAAGTTCTAATATTCAATGTAATATACATTCTGATTGAACTATTTCCCTCAAGTAGATAGTATTTTCATAATATTTCAAATATAGATTGTTTTGAAGAATCATAAAACCATATGACTTAAGCCCATAGTATTCCAGAAGAAGTAAAGCTATCTGTGAAAACAGGAGCCACTGCTTCCACATTCCATCCAGAACAAAAAGGTAACTAATTATTAAATTGACTTATCTTGCAAGTAAACATTCTGATTTATCTATCCCTTTGCTCACTGAGTGATTGCAACTGCGTAGAAAGCATTGTATTCAGTGCTGCTGGTAATAGAACAAGGAGTCAAAACTTCGGGCTAGATGACTAGCTCATGACCCATCAGTTGAATTGGCTCTGCCTGCTTTCATAATTTAATTTCAGTTGCAACCTTTTGGCTCAAGCAAAGCATATGAATTTGAAAGGAATATCACACAGAAGCAGAGATGAAATGTTTCAGTATCACAACAACCAGTATATCCTGGGCAGGCAGGGACATCTGATGACTCAGAGGCAGAGAGAAGCAGAGTGGCACTGTCCTCATACCAAAGTGAAAGCCTGCAGCCAGCTGAGGCCCCCAGGCACTGTTGTCCCTCATGGCACAGAGCTGCCTTTGCCATTACAGAAGAAAGAGAAACAAAGAATGGGAAGATGAAGGATGACATGTGATTTATTTCTTTCCTCAAGACTTAACATAATGTCTGGGACACTATGGGACAAGCAGGCACTGCAAAACTATTCAATGGGGATAAACTACTCTGATTTACAATTTTTTCCCTTGCTGTCCAACAATGGATAAGGCAATGCTTCACTCAGAATGTCAGTTTTCCCATTTGTAAAATAGGAATGAAAATAATATTATGTTGTTTCAAGGATAGAATTTGGCAATGCCCATAAAAGTACTTTGTGAATTTTAAAGTGCTATGAAAATTTAAAGGAAATAAAATGTATCTGCCGTGCCTACATTCTTCCTTCTAGATATGAACATGCCCAGTGACAAAACATTATATCTACTATTCTAGTCAATGAGTAATTTAAGTGTAATAATCCCCACACAAAGCATAATAAAGTAATATTTACTTTTGAAGTTTAAAAATAACTTTAGCCTGAAACTGATTTTTTAATATTAACACTGAATTTACCAGTAAAATGGCAATCCTGTATAATTATAAATGTAAATGGTAGACCCACCCAAACTGTCATTAACATTGTGAAAATATAGATAATTTATCAATTTCCAAAATCAATCAAGAGTTTACCATAAGGTAAAACATGGAATCTAATAAAAAGAATCAACCATGAGCCATCACTATTTTATTACTATTGAACTTGCCCACCTGAAAGTTGAGATAAAGCCCATTAACTCAGCAAGATTTTAATTCTAATTTCCTAGAATGAAAACATAAGTTTTGTACCAACTGAAATGTCTTGGGTTTTGCAATGAAATGTTTTTCCCCTTACACAGTTCCTATCAGTATTTCACCGCCTGCATTTACTCTAAATCTAAAACTAACGAGGGGATCTTTTTGGTAAGGACACAAATCATGAATCATAAATCTCTCTTGGAGAGTATAGTCTTTATGAAATATATTCTGAAAATTGAGGTGGTGGCAGTAAAAACTGTGATAATAGAGCATTCTCAGGACTGCAGAGTTTTGAGTATTCTATAAATTTCAAGTGTCAAGAACCTGGAAGGAGTGCAAAAGAAGTTACCATTTAAATTAATAGAGGTGTAGTAGATTTAATAGAAACTTGAGATTCTCAGAATTAGAACTCTAATAAGAGATGCTTATTGATTGCCACAGTGGACAGAGTAAAGTAAAATCTTACATTATTCATGTTGAAAACCTTGAAATAGAATGTTCAGACAGATTTTGGTATGAACATGTTTGCATTCATATTCCCATTCAAAGATAAGTATACAGAAGGAAAGAAAAGGCAAAATTCCAATGGCAAAAAATAACATGGCACAATGAAGGAAAAATACATCTTCTTGAAGATGTAGAAAAAGTGTAGATCTTTGAATACCTGATAGAGACACCAAAATATTAAGGCAAAAAAGTTGGGTTCAATATTTTAGATATATACACATATAGGTATATATACATTAAGCTTCCTAAAGGAAAAATTGTAATAATGCTATCATTATGTCTTCTCAATAACAGATTTATATATATATATAATATACATCTTAAAATATTTTTCTGCTATGTAATATGTTATATATAACTTTTATATTCTCATGGGAAAGATCAGATATCTTTAAAATTGTATAAAGTATATATTTCTAATCACTTGTTTAATTTTAAAAATTGATATTTTTGGGCCAGGCGCGGTGGCTCACGCCTGTAATCTTAGCACTCTGGGAGGCCGAGGCGGGCGGATCACCAGGTCAGGAGATCGAGACCATCCTGGCTAACACGGTGAAACCCCGTCTCCACTAAAAATACAAAAAAAAAATTAGCCAGGCCTGGTGCCGGGCGCCTGTAGTCCCAGCTACTCTGGAGGCTGAGGCAGGAGAAAGGCGTGAATCTGGGAGGGGGAGCTTGCAGTGAGCCAAGATCGCGCCACTGTACTCCAGTCTGGGCGACAGAGCGAGACTCCGTCTCAAAAAAAAATATTAATGTAGAGGACTAGGTGCTCACAAACAGGGTGTTCCCGTAAGTCCTGCTCTCCCAAACGAAGCAGGGCGTTCCCCATAAGTCCTGCTCTTGCAAACGAAGCAGGGCGTTCCCGACAGGTCCTGCTCTCCCAAACGAAGCAGGGCGTTGGGGGCCTGTTTATATGTAAACATCTTGAAAATCCAGAAAGTCAGGGAAAGGTCAGAAAAACAACAATGTGTCTTGTGACTTGGCAACATTCCACAAAGGACTGTATAAAATAAAGCGGAGCGCGCCATTCGAGGCGGCCGTCATGTTTGTCTTGTCTTGTGTTGTCTTGTGTGTTCATCCCTTTGTTTAGGAAACACGCGGACCCCAACATATTAATAATAAATAAATAAATAAAATGTATATGTGTATATGTGTGTGTATATATATATCTTTTTCTTTCCCAAAAGTTAATCTTAAATTAATCTTACAATATTATACATTTTATCTTTTATTTTCTGCTTTCTACATTACTTTCTTTCTTCCTCTCTCTCTTTGCCTATTTTCTTCTTTTTCCCCATTGTTATATCACAAAGAGATTTTCCACACCTCCTACCCATCTTCTGTTATTCTTCTTGATCCAACTTGCCCCCTAAACTAAATAATTAAAATATTTTTTAAAATGTATTGTTCCTCAGACACCATAAAAAACAATTCCTAATAAGTTGAGACGCCTATCCTACTAATTATTTTTGATTTTAAAAATATTGAAATTATAATTACAGAGAAAATAACATTATAAAATTAATTATTTCTAATGAGAGAGAAAAATATGTTTATAATTTGTTCTTTTTGAATAAAAATATATATTTTTTTAAATTTAGAAATTTTAATTCAATAATCACATCCCTCTCAGAGATTAATGAGAGTCATACTAACAAGCATTCCTATTTTACCAGTGCATTATCATTAAAAATTACTTTAAAAACTAAGATTATTTTAATGGATCACAATAAATATTATAGAAAATATTTTTCTATTATCAAGTGAGTTTCACTAAATAAAATGGATAGTTGGGCAGATTATAATGAGACCTAATTCATCTGATTAAATGTGAAAAGGTTTGATTCTCTCCATGGGCCCTTGGTTTTGAGATGTGTGTCTCTAAAACAAGTGGTGAATTATTGAGCTCACCACTACCAGACAGGGCACATGAGTGGAGAAAGCAAACTAGGGTGTGGAAGACGGCTATCCTGGAGAAAGTATTAAATTCTGATCTCTTTAGATGATAGCCAGAAACAATCTCCACTCGTATACCTTCTGGATTGGAGAATGGCAAAGGAATAATGGATCTGCTGGACAGGAAAGATGGTCCATGAAGAGCATGGTATCTGTTGTTAATCTCATTATTCTGAGTAGGAAAGTGCCTTACCTGTAAGCACATTCTATCTGAAGGCATTTTCTAATATAGAGATCAGAGTATTGATCTCTGAGAGGAAAGAAAATAATCATTTAAAAGATAAAACAAACATAAAATTAGAACTTCAAATATACTTATATCTTAGGTGCCTCATTGTCCCTGTCCTCACAGTATAGGCTTAAAATCACCTGTTCCTACTTACATTAGTGAAAAGAGGAAAGAACTATTCCAGAAAACCAAACTATAATTATAAGGAGTTTTCCTTAAACAGCAATCTTTCATTTAAGAGAGTTTTAGCAAAAGAAAATCACATTGCTAAAGACTTTTGTGGATATTTGCATAGAATTATAAAGCAGTTTCAAAGGTAAGCTATTTTGAACATGTGGCCATGTTCAGTTTGGAGGTCAGTTTGCAAGGAAAGCAATATATTTACTCCTTTTTAATCTCAGCAACTTGAATGTGAGTCACAAAGCAATACAGATGGGACCATAAACAACAGTCTCATGACAAAAACTGCTTAGTTTTAAGAAAGAAACTAAAAGAGCCAATATATTTTCACGTTACAGGAAATACTACAACTCAGACATATTTCACCTTTCCAACTAAAATCCAGTCATTGTAATTTAAGCATTCTCTTACAATGGCTGTTCTTTTAGCTATTTCTTTGCAAATTTCAATTTTTAATATATTCAAGTTGTATAATATTCTCTATCCATGACCATAAAAACAGTTAAAACGCTGGGTGCTGTAGTTTACACCTGTAATCCCAGCATTTGGGGCAGCCGAGGCACGAGGATTGCTAGAAGTCAGGAGTTCAAATACCAGCCTGGGCAACAAAGCAAGACCCCATCTCTATGAAGAATTTTAAAAATTACTCAGGGGTGGTAGCATGTGCTTGTATTCTCACCTATTCAAGAGGTTGAGGTGGGAGGATCACTTGAACCCAGTAGGTCGAGGCTGCAGCGAGCTATGATTGTGCCACTGTACTACTCTCATTCTGGGCAACAGAATGAGACCTTATCTTAAAAAAAAAAAAAAAAAAAAAAAGAAAGAAAGAAAAAAGAAAAAAGAAAAAAAGAAAAGGTAAAAGATACTCTTTCTTTGACATAGTGCTTATACTGAACCTAATGATATTTTTCAGGAGCCAGAGAAAATACTGAACCAGGATAAGAATATAACAAAAAACAATGGGTGATCACAATAGGAAAAAAATAGTTTCTGATTAAACTTTAAGCAGGAAATCTACTGATTAAAAACAGATTACTACATTTGTTTCCCAACAAATTCTGAGTGCACCTTCATTATCTTAACTGTAAGGTGTTCTTTAAAAACAGTTACATTCCACCATGTCCCACTTCAGGTTAAAATCAATCCTTTAATGTCTTCCCTTACTGAGATGAATCCCAACCCATCACCTAGGCTAGAAGGGTCATGACTGCTCTTCATGTTGCCTGACTTATTGAGCCTATTTTTATGCTCTTTCTCTATGCCTATCTTTAATTCTACTTCCATTTATTTCCCTTTCCTATCTCAAGTTTTTCTCACATTTCCTCCCATCCTTGAAATTCATTTTTTTTCACTTTTATATTTTCCTCCATGGCTACATTTATTTTTCCTTTAGGAGCTCACATTAAATATCTTCTAGGAGAACCTAAACCCATATCAAGCATGTCCTTCTCATCATTTAAGTCAAAACACTTATTTGTTTTCATTATCACATTAAAAATCTATAATTATTTCCTTTATTTATTTCTTAGAAGTCAGCCTTCTATTCTAGCATGTGAAAACTCCAAAAGCAGGAAATATTTCTACTTTATTATGCCCCCAGCATGTGTCTGACACATAAGGGGTTCTTAATAAATTTTTCGTAATTATTCTATTCATGTATAAATATTGTTGAATCAGTAAACATCATAAAACATAGTGAAAGTAAATGAATTTGATGACTTTGGAAAAAATAAAACTATTACAATGCTTTTTATATTTATAAAAGGACTTGTTAATTCTAAACTATTTGTTTTCCCAACCCAGGCTAACATTTTATTTAAGAATTTTGAATCTGAACTGGTAAAATTATGCTAAAGAAAATAATGTGCCATATAAACACACACAGCATGTGTTAAAAAGTTGAAAATTAACCAGTGAATTTGATATGGATAGACTATTAGCTTACATAATTCCACTTAAAAATGATAGACTGGATAAAGAAAATGTGGCACATATATACCATGGAATCCTATGCAGCCGTAAAAAATAATGAGTTCATCATATCCTTTTCAGGGACATGGATAAAGCGGGAAGCCATTATCCTCCGTAAACCAACACAGGAACAGGAAATCAAATATTACATGGTCTCCACTCCTAAGTGGGAGTTGAACAATGAGAACACATGGACACAGGGAAGGGAAAATCACACACTGAGGCCTGTCGGAGGGTGGGGGGCTAGGGAAGGGATAGTATTAGGAGAAATACCTAAAGTAGACGACAGGTTGATGGGTGCAGTAAATCACCATGGCACATGTATACCTATGTAACAAACTTGCACGTTCCGCACATATATCCCAAAACTTAAAGTATAATAATTTTAAAAATGATAGTGGGTTGTGATCTGTGCAATTCAAATGAAATATAACATTGCAAAAGTATTATTTTATGGTGTGTTACAAAAGACGCCTTCCAGAGAAGGTGGCTTTAGGAGGTCATTAACACACTGTTGAATAAGAATCAGTTCTATCCGGTTTCACAACATGTTCCTCAGTAACATAAAATTTGGTAATGCATGATAGAGTCTACTTTGCTTTTAAAATTTTCAGATGGGACAGCTTCTTTATGCTTTTATCTCATAAGGATCAGAGAGTGTCAGAGTGAGCTATTCAGTATCTATCCATCAGCTTGTTAATAAGAGATGCCCCTAAAGCAGGAAGTTATTCAGTCCTGCATTCAAGAGTGCCTCCATAGTGGTGACTATGGAACCTTGATCATCTTGAATACAGTAATTACATCTTAGTTATTTTTCTATCTTCCCTATGTATCATAGTGCCTGACATACATTAGTGCCTCGTGAACGTTTACTGAAGGCATTTAACCAAATGCATTAGCGATAGTTTATCTAGCATTCTTGCAAAGTTTCAAAAAGGATTATAGTGGCACCTTAGTAGAATATTCATGAAATAGATCTTCTGGAAAAATAAGGAGATTGAGTAGATTTTTGAAGATCAGGTAGTAGGTAGGCAGCATGATCAATTCTAGGTTCATAGAGGAAGGCCCCACAGAAGTGTGTTCTCTTCTTTGCGGCTAAAGGATGCTGAAGAGCACAAATCAAAATGTAGACTTCAGTCCTAATTACAGGTAACTCACTGTACACTCATAAAATCAGACAAGTAGACTTGATGTGTGCTAATACTCTTCCAACAGCCAAAAAACGTTGTTTCCTAAAATTTTGATCGTACATGCGAACTAAGTTTTCAATATTTATGTATTCAGTATATTAGGTGCCATTTGATGATGAACTGATGAATCATCCAACTCTAGAACAATTGGAAACAGCTTCTGATTTTTACATGCTGTGAACCAAGGGAGTAGCACTCTATTAAAAGAGGTTGCAATTTGGAGATTGTGAATTTAATCTGCTGTGAGTCACTGTGATGGTAAACTTTTGTATTAATTGTGTTTTCATGTTGCTCGAGGGCAAGCTGCTGAAAGGAGATTATTGTAAATAAGCCATTAGTATAAAAACCCATTCGTGTCATATCAAGAAAAAAGTCAAAGAAAGCTATTAACTTTGCTCTGTCAGTTAAATATGTTAACTCATTCATCCTAGAGTTTTTCTGTTGTAAGGTAAAAAAGGCCATATGAATGCAATGGTAAAGGGTATCAATTACAAAAAATATATTTTATTTAAACAGGGTGAAAATATTTTGCATTGTCTAATAGATCCTAAAAGCTTAACAAATGTGGGCAGCTGGATATCCATCTGTTAATATGAAAATAATGAGACAATTTCTCACGGAGTAGATAGCAACCCACATTATGCCACACACTGTATAATAACTGTAGCTTGCTGTGTGTCTCACTTAAAAAAAAAAGGCAAAATGTGAGTTTTCCATGATGCTCTCATTGAATACATCAAAGGAATATGAGCATGGATTCTTTATCATCGATTTTGACTACTCTAAAGAATAGAGATATTTAAAGGTCCATATTATGGTATGCCGATGCAGTATTTAGTACAGAACTATAGTCCGACAACTAAAAAATAGAATTCTTAAGTTCATTATCACTATTTGAAAACTAAAAATAATAGTAAAACAGTAGAAATAAGAAAATGTACTTAGGAATTCCTGTCCCCATACAACTTCTATTTTAGAAAGAAGCCATCGTGCCCTAAGTATTGCTCCTCTGCTTTCCTACACATATGACACTACTCATACATATGTATTCCAAATGTCTCTTTTGAAGAGAAAATACTGAAAAAAAATTGTTTAGAACCTTAAAATATAAAATATCACTAATTATAAATATTATAAAACAAACCCTCTTTGGTACAGTGGTTCCCTTAATTTCTGTAGCTCTGATTTGAGGGGCGTGAGAAATGGGGAATTAACAAAAAATACAGTTCTTATAAATCTTTTAGAATTCCAAAATTTCAGTTAAATTCCTTCCTAGAAGCCTATTCAAAAGTGCAACTGTGGAGAACTAACATCCTAATAGACAATTTTGTGTAAAGGTTTCCCTTTGGGATGGCATTACAGATGTTCAAAAGAAAGAAATGGTAAAAATGTAAGTATCTGAAGTTTGTAATGTTTTAAAGTTGACCCATTCAAACTATACTACAAGGCTACAGTAACCAAAACAGCACGGTACTGGTACCAAAACAGAGATATAGACGAATGGAACAGAACAGAGTCCTCAGAAATAATACCACACATCTGCAGCCATCTGATCTTTGACAAACCTGAGAGAAACAAGAAATGGGGAAAGGATTCCCTATTTAATAAATTGTGCTGGGAAAATTGGCTAGCCATAAGTAGAAAGCTGAAACTGGATCCTTTCCTTACTCCTTATACGAAAATTAATTCAAGATGGATTAGAGACTTCAATGTTAGACCTAATACCATAAAAATCCTAGAAGAAAACCTAGGTAGTACCATTCAGGACATAGGCATGGGCAAAGACTTCATGTCTAAAACACCAAAAGCAATGGCAGCAAAAGCCAAAATTGACAAATGGGATCTCATTAAACTAAAGAGCTTCTGCACAGCAAAAGAAAGTACTATCAGAGTGAACAGGCAACGTACAGAATGGGAGAAAATTTTTGCAATCTACTAATCTGACAAAGGGCTAATATCCAGAACCTACAAAGAACTCAAACAAATTTACAAGAAAAAAACAAACAACCCCATCAAAAAGTGGGCAAAGGAAATGAACAGACATTTCTCAAAAGAAGACATTCATACAGCCAACAGACACATGAAAAAATGCTCATCATCACTGGCCATCAGAGAAATGCAAATCAAAACCACAATGAGATACAATCTCACACCAGTTAGAATGGCAATCATTAAAAAGTCAGGAAACAGCAGATGCTGGAGAGGATGTGGAGAAATAGGAACACTTTTACACTGTTGGTGGGACTGTAAACTAGTTCAACCTTTCTGGAAAACAGTATGGTGATTCCTCAAGGATCTAGAACTAGAAGTACCATATGACCCAGCCATCCCATTACTGGGTATATACCCAAAGGTTATAAATCATGCTGCTATAAAGACACATGCACACGTATGTTCATTGCGGCACTATTCACAATAGCAAAGACTTGGAATCAATCCAAATGTCCATCAGTGACAGACTGGATTAAGAAAATGTAGCACATATACACCATGGAATACTATGCAGCCATAAAAAAGGATGAGTTTGTGGCCTTTGTAGGGACATGGATACAGCTGGAAACCATCATTCTTAGCAAACTATCACAAGAACAGAAAACCAAACACCACATGTTCTCACTCATAGGTGGCAACTGAACAATGAGATCACTTGGATTCGGGAAGGGGAACATCACACACCAGGGCCTATCATGGGGAGGGGGGAGGGGGGAGGGATTGCATTGGGAGTTATACCTGATGTAAATGACGAGTTGATGGGTGCTGACGAGTTGATGGGTGCAGCACACCAAAATGGCACAAGTATACATATGTAACAAACCTGCACGTTATGCACATGTACCCTAGAACTTAAAGTATAATAATAATAAATAAATAAATAAATAAATAAATAAATAAAAGTTGACCCATTGCTTGCTAGTGCACAGGACAATTAATCTTTTAATTATCAGGCAACTACAAATTTCCATAGTGGTTTTTTACTTAGTTGTAAATAGATACATCTTCATGTATTTCTTTAGGTGTTATACTATGAGCAGATTAATTACATTGCACATTCTGTTATAAAATGCTATAAGTCAGACTGTTCTATTTAGATGGGAAAGTGGAATAGAATCATGTGCAGTGGCTAATTAAACTGAAGGAACCTGAAAAAAATGCCGGGCCAATTATGTTGAAAAACATGTTACATACATTGTGAGTAAAACAAAATGAGTATACCTATAAAAATATACTATTTCTGTTCTACTTAGACATAAATGGGTTTTGATGAGGGAGGTAGACAGTGTAGGGGATCAGGAAGAGAGAAGAGCAGAATAACTTGTGGGAACTTTTTCACAATACGAGAACATAATCTTCCTTTTAGGGTAGAGCAAATTAACGCTTATTAAATTTAAATAATTGAATGCATGATGCACACCCAGTTACTGGCAGATATAGATTTGAACCCAGATATATTCTGTCTTGAAATTCCATCTTCTTATCTACTTTGTTGTATGTAGACATCATTTATAATATATAATAAATTATAGTTATTACATACACATTATATATGTATTATATACATATATATGTAATGATAACATCTCAATGTCCATTGTTACCCTGGGAAACCACTCTTTCTGGACTGTTATATATTATGGCTACCTTTCTCTTTATACATTTTCTCTAATGTTGACCTAACTCAGAATAAATTGGTGGGAAAAAGGACATTTAACTGCTGAAGAAAAACAAAAACAATAATTGTCTAGAAAGGACAGTTGAGATAGAGGCAGAGTTCTCCTGAAAGCCTGGCTCTCATCATAATAGGAAACAATTCCATGTCATTTATTCTTGGGTTAACAGAGTTTGTAGCTATTTCTTACTATCCCACACTTCCTGGGTTTGTCCACAATATTCATCATTTTATACATTACAGAGCTCTCTAAACAAAAAAATTAATTCCAACTGCCTGTATTTTTTTTTCCCTTTCACTTCAGTATACTCACTACCAAGAAACAAAACAATCAGTTATATTTCTTAAAATCCCAAACAAAGACATCAAACGTAATACAATTGTCCTCTTATCTTAAATTATTCTTATCTTAAATAGCTCAGTTATGTTTTTCCATATCCAAGTTTATTGAGTTTCAATAATGTGGTTTTTGAAAATGATTTACAGAGAATATAGAAGAAAAGTTTCATGTTAAAATATACACTTCTTGATATTTTGTTCAATGATGATATTCGGAGCAAGATGACTGTAATGTTGGATGTTGTTTCACAATGAATTAAAATAATTGAATACATCATTATTAAGAATCACAGAAACTTATACTACAATACCTGGTGACTCATAATGATACGTGTTTGTAATATTTATACATCTGTATACTTTGTTCATTTATAAACACAGAAGATATAGTTGGTCTTCTACTTAAAGATCAGAAAAAAAATCTATATAGTCTTAGACTTATTCTTCTAGTTAATATATACATGAACATAGTTACTTGTCATATACTTACTGTAATTTCTTTCTATAATAGTAGATAATAATATTTGACAATATATAGTTATATTTGAATTTCAAAAGATCACTCAGCAACAGTTAAGAATTGGTATTTTTTTTAGACTATATTATAAAAACTATTCTTTTTTAAGTCTGGCAAAGTTTTTGTAAAATAATTACAAATGCAAATGTTTAAAATGCAACAAAATGGAAAAAGGTGAAATGTGTTAAGTATGATTTTAAAACATACTAGAGTTTAATCCAAGTGCTGTAGATGACAAAGCCTTATTGAAAAATATTTCCAAAGGTATAAGTTATAGGCAAAGTTACACAGTTTATTAATAATCTATCTCGTGCTAAATCTCTAGTCTCTCAGTCTCTCAAATCAGTCCTCCGAATCACCTAGCCACAACTGTGTTAAATTATTTCTGTGTCTTGGTCATACTTTTTATTCCACCCTCATCACCATCCCCACATTTACATATCTACTCATCAACCCTGTTTTTTTATAATATTGATTTATGCAGGGGAAAATGTCCATATTTATACATTCAGTACTTCTCAGGAGTAATGAAGTCTTCAAACTTTCTATAGAAATACAAATATTTTGGCCGGGCTTGGTGGCTCATGCCTGCAATCCCAGCACTTTGGGAGGCCGAGGCAGGCGGATCATGAGGTCGGAAACTCGAGACCAGTCTGCCCAACATGGTGAAACTCTGCCTCTACTAAAAATACAAAAATCTGCCAGCCGTGGTGGTGCATGCCTGTAATCCCAGCTACTTGGGAGGCTGAAGCAGGAGAATTGCTTGAACCTGGGAGGCAGAAATTGCAGTGAGCCTAGACTGCACCACTGCATTCCGCCTGGGCAACAGAGCAAGGCTCCTTCTAGAAACAAAACAAAACAAAAGAATACCAAATGTTTCTAATCAAAGGGACTCACACAAAAGTTTGATCTAATTTTTTTTTTTTTTGTAAATTAGTATATGTTCCAAAATTTTTTTCATTTTCTGTATATTTGAAATTATTTAAGAAGTTGAGTACCTACAGCAATACATATGCTACTGTAAATAAATAATATTATTACTGGTCATTAATGCCATTGCAGCATTTTTTTCAAACTCAGTGATTACTTGTCAGGGAAACTTACAGCTTGACAAGACATGACCCACAAAGAGATTCATAACCTAGATTAATAAAGTATTTTAAATATAGAATTACATAGACATGATTTTCAGAACATTGCAAATGATATAAATCTTAACATTTATAAATACAACTTCTAGAATTGCCAGATGTTTATATCAGTTCTTAATATTTTGTGAAACAGTATACTGAATTTTAATACCAGCTGCAGGATATTAATAATATTTATAAAAATTATCATTTCCTATTAATTCTTTTAAAGAATTTACCATTACAAAGTTTCTACAACTTTTCCTGAACCCATTTGCAGCTTCAGCCTATATTTATTTTGGAATATACATTAATGAAGACAGATTTTATGAAGAAAGGAATCATGCTTTGGAGTCAGATACAGAGACTGTTAATTCATTTTTCTAAATGTTGTCACTGTTTTTGAATAGGTAACTTCTTTCTAAGTATCAGTTTCCTTTTCTGTAATATGGGCACATTAATATGTTATTCATAATGTTATTTTGAAATTGAAAATGAGGAAATAAAAGTGTTAAATTTCCTAACACAGTTGCCTACAACATAGTTAAATTCAATAAATAGTGGCTAATATTGTTATGATTAGTATTTGCATAATTGTAGCTCTCACACTGAGCTTTCCCTCAACACTAGACTCAAATTTGAAATCTAACTAGATTCTAAATCTCAATGTTTCTAATCTTTACCATCTTTAACCATATAAATCAGTTTTGCTTAAAGCTGGCTGAGTTTTTCTCATGACACTTATATCCACTGACAGTACTATTCATCGTGATCATAATAAAATATTAGCTCTACTGCACACTGGTTGGGAACCTGGGGCAGATAGGGGAGGAAGGCATAAGAGAGGAAACTGAGCCTTAATTTCAACATCTTTAAATTAGAAACATTTTTAAGATTTGTCTCAACATGTTGTTGTGATTAAATATTAGTATATGCAAAGAACTTAACTTTTCCAGCCACAAAGCAATGATTCAATAAATGCTAACAATTGTTACATTATTATTAAATTATAATTTTCTTTTAATCACAAATGTATTTCTTACGTCAAAAAAATTAGGAACTCTTATAGGGCCTTATAGGCAGTTTTCCCCTATAGGTACACTATTATTTCCCATGTGTCTTAATATTTTACCCTTTTAATTGATTTTAACATCTCCAGGATATGAAAGAGAGACTTAATAGAGTTTTTTTTTCTCTATTCTCCTTAAGATTTCTTATTAATAGGGTTATAATCAATAATGAACTTTTTAATAGTTTTTAATAATTTCAACTTGAAGCTCTTCAAAATTTATAAATGGAGTGCTTTAACATGAAAAGCTGAGCAATCAATTTGGACAGACCTCTCTCATACTGTAGTCACCCAGAAATGGTTGCTAAAATACAGCAATAAGAAATATTTTAGTGCAAAACCCAGCTTAAAACAGAAAAAAAAAAAAAAAAAGAGAGAATAGAAAATCCTCAGGTGACACAAGTGAAAAAAGTAATAAAAGTCAGATGGGGAAAAGTAAGGACAGTTTTACACATGAATGAACACCCAAGGGGTTGGCCCCCTGCACCCACTGAACTGGAAAGGCACCTTCTAGATCATGGAAAGCAAGGTTACGTGAATTACGCTTGGGACTGCTAAAAACTATTCCTTCAGTTAAAATAAAAGAAAGAGAGTGGAGATCTGGCTCATTTGTTGAGAACAATAGTTGGAAAAACTGTCATCTAACTAAAGTCTTAGTGAAAGATCAGAAGCACTGACCTGTAACATGTACAGATATGGGGTAGTTATAGGAGTTCCAAGTTTAGAGCATAAAATAACAATCAGACAAGAACAATTGAATTCCTTTGGCACTGATGGAGCAAAATAAAAATCACTCTGTTGGAACATTTTTATACCATGATCATTGGTGTACCACACGAAAAATTGGAAAAAAGAAAAGTTCATGAAAAAAACACATGAGAGAGAGAGAGAGAGGAAGAGAGAGAACATAAATATGTGTTGGCTGCAGGGGTATGGATATCAATGAACTCAAAGTACGGCACAAATTATATCTTAATAACTGGAAATAATACAATACTTTGAAGGAGACAATAAATTAATTATGTTGAAATAAGAAATAAAAGCAGACATGGATTCTTAATGAAAATATAGTTCATTTTGAAAACAGAAAACTCAGATTTTAAAAAAATGCGCAAAATTTGAAAACAGTTATAAAAATTGAAAGCTCAATGGATAAATCAGAGTAGATTAGGGAATTATGAAGAGGAAAAAACATAGTCTGGGAGATAGAAATGAAAAAGTACCCGGAATTCATTGCAGAGAAAATACAAAAAAAAAAAAAAATGAAAAGCGGCATGGCAAAGAAAAGGTAAAGTTAGAAGATGCAAATTATGCTTAATTGAAAATCCAAATATAAAAAAGTAATATGATGAGAGAAAGTATTTGAAAGTATAATATCTCAAAACTGCTCAAGTATATTCATTTTCAAACTAAAGGCACTAAGTGCAGGTCAAGATAAATAAAAGCAAATGTGTAATTAGACACACGAAGGTGAAACTAGAACAAGAAGAAAACTCAAAAAATCTTGCCTTTTTCAAACTGTAATTTCTTCAAAGGGAAGAAAAAGCATTTTTTTTTTTTTTCTGGCAAATCATAACTATACTTTTGTATAGGTTTTGGAGTGCCTTCTCACTTCCAGTGTGGTCTGAAAATTTTTAAGGTGAGAATCTTATTTGTAGTAGTTCGGAGTTATTATGTCCATATGAACCTTGAAAAAACAAGAAAACAAACAACACACACACACACACACACATACACACACACACAAACAAACATACGCAATTCCCCTGTGGACTAGTACAATTTCAATCCCGCTATCAAATAATTCTCATAAGCATAGTTCTAAGAAAAAGGAGCAGTTCAAAATAAACAGTCGCAAAAGACGCAAGGACCAAAGGCTCTATGAATGAATCACAGAAGAAAATAACACATAGACAAACCAAACTTCAAGAGAATTTGGGTACTGGAATTATAAAACATAATTTAAAAAGCAATCTTTCATATTTAAATGTAAGTATATAAATGTATGTGTGTAACTTGATAACATAAATTGAACAAGGAGAAAACAAAGGAGTTCCATTAGAAAATTAAACAAATAAAACATATAGAAATTTTAAAAACAGGGCTTACTAGAGGGTGGCAAGATGGCTGACTAGATACAGCCAGGATGCACATTAACCACCGAGGGACTGGGTCATTGGAAAGACTGATGCACTCCAAGCAGATCTTCAGTGGGAAGGCTTTGGGGGGCATGGAGGGAGGACACAGAGACTGGGTTGAAGCAGGGTAGCTGGGAATCCTGCATAGGATTATAGTAAACCAGGACTCGTTCCTGGCTTCCAACAACTCCTGGAAAGGGGGTGACTTGAGCAGGAAAAGAACAACTCACTCTGGCTATGGACCTCTGTAATCCTGTCAGCAAGATATCCTACGACTCCCACAGACATTTGAGTTTGCAGGGACAGCTGCTTAGACAGGAGATAGGGGCAGAACCCCAGCTGGTGCAGAGTCCAGAAGGTTTGGTGTGGGACCATCTGCAGTGGAGCACAGCCAGTGACACCCAGGGCTTGCCTTGCTCCCACAGTAGACTTTAGCCTTAAGTGAACTATTGGACCTGAACAGAGCAGGGAGATCTTGCCCATGAGACAGGGTCAGTCCAACTTGAGTATCCCTGTCTGCTGGCCTCTCCCAGGGCCCCAACCTGGCCACACCTGCATTTAGTGCAGCCTCCCCCAACTGGAGACTCCACTGTGCCCTCCCCAAACTGGAGCCTCCTCTGTGCTACTTTACCAGCGTGCACTTGCCCACAGCCACCCACCACATCACTTTGTCAATGCATGCATGCACGGGCAGACCTTGCTGCCTATTCTCTACAGGTGCTGTGTGTGCTTGGACCCCATTGTGCCGCTGTTGCTGGTATAAGTGCAAACTACCCCACCACCACTTTGCCATTGCTGGCACAAACACACACGTGGATGTAAACAGCCCTGCTGCTTCCCTCAACACCCCCTCCAACTCCACTCCAAACCTCCCCACCCTACCCACACCATGCCCCCATCACCACCACTGCAAATGCCTGCATGGAAGTCAGTACTGCTATGCCTGCCAGTGCCCCAGTCCAGCCAACAAACCTGCCAGGTTGCCCGCTGCTGGCCTCTGTGAAAGAGCAAAGTTCCTGCTGTCACTGCTTAATGAAGTGCTTTGGCTGACATCACCCACTGGAATACTGTGACCAGCAGTCCTGGAAAACCTTGGCCCTTCCAGTGCAGTAAGTTTCCAATGTGAGGGGCCAGGGAGAAAAAGCCGGGGGCCTGATGCCAGCCCCCCAGAATTAGAGTATGCAGCCTAGGAGTTCTGAGCTGAGCCTAGGCTCCCTAAAGTCCTCCAGAAATGATTCCTGTTTACTGAACCCTCTTACAACATGATCAAATCCCAAGGACATCAAAGATAAAAGAAAAATAAAAAGCACACCCAAAGGACAGCGATGCCAAAGACTGAAGGAATATCAGCACAAGAAGATAAGAAAGAACCAGTGTTATAACTCCGGCAACTCAAAAAGCCAGATTATCTTCTTACCTCCAAATGACCACACTAGTTCCATACCAATGGTTCCTAAACAGGCGGAAATGGCTGAAATGACAGAAACAGAAAGCACAATGTGTATAGGAACACATATTATTGAAATTCAGGAGAAATTCAGGAGAAAGTCAAGTCCAATTCAAAGATTCTATGCCTTATACTTTCACTACATAGGAGATGAAAGATGAAATGACCATTGAAAGAAAGAGAAAGACGGACGGACGGACGGAAGGAAGGAAGGAAGGAAGGAAGGAAGGAAGGAAGGAAGGAAGGAAGGAAAGGAAGGAAGGAAGG